>NW_009603353.1:139640-221949 GCF_000690535.1 Cariama cristata
ACTAAAAGAAAGGACTCATAATTAATTACTGTTGGACAAGAATCCTAAATCCTTATTCTCATCAGCTAAACCTTCTATTTCTGCCTTGGCTCAAATCCCAGCTAGAAATGTATGACTCCGTAGGTTCTTTCTGCCAATGCTGTGAATCATACAGGCTTATAAGTGAAGAAACACTTTGGTGGTGTTCCTGTATAAGTTAGCACCTGGTATATTTGTACAACTAATACACAGTAAAGCAGCTACTGAATGCATGCAGATAAAAAGCAACTGTCAAGTTGATTTGATTATCACCCTAGCTTCAGAGGGTACTGCTTTGCTCCTCCTGTGCACGTCCATGTTGGGACTAATTCCACACTGCACATGACCTGCAGAGTAAGGCCCATCAACACAAGCATCTGAGACAGACGAGTTCCATTTCCAGAGCTGATCAGTGTAACACTACTCATGAACAATGTTTTCAACATTTTAAACAACAAGAAGGAAACCACACATTACAGAAAATGAGTGATCAGAATGAGAAAGCATCAATTAACATGGTCTTTTTCAAATGCAATTCAGTGACACAACTGGCCAGATGATTAGCTATGCAAAATTACCATCATGCATGGAAAATATAGACTTCTCAGGTAACAAGGACTTTCAGAAGTCTCTGGGAAAATTTGCAAAGCTTTCTTATAAACCATCTTGATCCAAGAAAGAAACTGTGGTAGTACTGCTGTCCTTCCTGAAAAACCGAGTCCTGTAGGCTGCTGAAGAGGTGACCAATGAGCCATTCATTTACTTAGTTTGAATGGTCTCCCTGTGACCCTTTACAAATATCAAATTATTTTCAGAACAAGCTGAAGAGTAGGTCTTTAGGTGTGATATTGGACAGGATGTGAGAATATATTAATAAGGAAAAAAGTGTTGATTAAAAAGTATTACTTTAATTACTTGTTCTTATCATTCTAGACCAATATCATTCTTCTCATCATCTCCTACAGGTTACCCGACACTTTCCAAATTTTACCTAATTTTAAAAAAACTATTTGGTTATCCAAATACTTCTAAAACACTAAAATACTTACTTCCTTCTGCAAGATGTCAAAGATAATCTATTTTCTTGACCAAAGGTAAGAGAAATTATTCAACAGAACTGACATGATAAAGGCTACAGAACTACTACTTAGATGTTAGTATGCTATAGTTTTCTCCCTAGAACAGTGAATGATGAGAGATAATTGTATCTCAAAAAAACCCATACCACTTTCTGTAAAACACAAAACCTTTTGCTCAGAAAAGATGCTGTGATACTGGAAGCTATTCCTAGTACAGTGTGACAGTTAACAGCATCAGTGCTCTGCAATAATTTGCCAATTTTCATTGCCAATGATGTATCACTTTAGTTCATAGTGTGTCCTCTCACCATGAGAAGGAAGGGGGGTAAAGGGGAGTGATTCTGTCACAAAAAATGGGCAATCTAGATTTTCCAGGTATTCTGGCATTAACAGCGAAGACTAGAAATTCTTCTGAGGATGTGTTCTGTCCTGATGGTAAACTACTATTATATTCAGCCTGGATAATAGAATAACATATTTAAATACTAAACTATAACTCACAGATAACTTTCTAGTTACATACTCAAGACTGAAACTATCTGTTAGGCTATTAAAGGAATGTTGTTTTGAAAAGCAAAATAAATTATAAAGGCAATAGCATTGTGCTAATATGTTTAGGTATTTCTGCAAGGCTACACAGTCCTACACAACATGAAAGAAAGCCAATACAAAATTTAAGTATGTTAAAACTGTGCTAGCTGTTATAATACATGAGAAAATGCAATTGTGAACCAATACTTCATGTATGTACTGACAGTGATATTGCTCAGAATTGGTTTTGGGCATTATGCTCTCTGATATTTTTAGCAATAACATAGAAGAAAACACAAACTCATTACCAACTAAATTTGATTGCGGAACAAGGATTAGGGAAGTGCTGATGGATAAGTGATTCTAAGCAATCTGAGATCATTTAACAAATTAAGCAAAAAAAAAGTGTTTCATTGCAATGACAGTAGTGACTTCATGTGGCTGGATGTAGTTGGGAAAACATGTTCTATAGCCCAAGATAGGAAGGAAAATCTTCCCAACTGTAATACTTTTACAGAATAAATATCCCAAGATATTAGTATCCTTCCTTTGAAAGAAAGGCAAATGTTCGCAATGTAGCATCTGAGTTGCGTTATCATCAACAGTGACAGCATATTCATAGGGAAGGTGGGAAAAACATGCTAAAAACATGAAGCTATGGCTTCATTGCCCTGTGTTCTGCCACCAAATGAGTTGGCCATCCAACAGCACAGGATCATGCTGTATCCAGGATTACTGACAACCATGTGGCACTGAGTTTTTAGAAGGTCTTGACGTGCACTGTATACAAGGCAGAGTACTTCCCACCAGCACTGGGCAAAATCCTCCTGTGACCTTTCTTTTCATCTAGAAAAAAGGCCACTTTTGTCAAAATCTACATATTCTGCAAGAATATGTCAATTTCAATAATTTCTTATGGCAGTAAAACACTTGAGGGGAAGAGAGAACTTTGCCAAGGTCAAAACAGAGGCTTTTGTGGTTTTCTATTTCAGATTTAACCAGAATGGAATTATTCTGATTTAGATATCCACTTTACAATTTATACAATATTTTAAGCTCCTTTTCAGAAAATAATGCTGCTGCTGTTTTTAAAAGCCTGAGGTGATTCTTTATGGGTGATTTTTTTTTTTTTCTCAGGGACCAAATGGAATAAAAACCACAACAAAACAGTGAGAAGGTGAAATTACTCCTAGGGTGAAAACTGGACTTTGAGCTTTTTTATCATATGCTTCCCCAGCCCATCTGAAGGTTGTCACTCAAATGACTTTTAGGGAATATTTCATTATTCAGTTCTAGCCAGTTCCTCTGCTGACTACACACATCATGCAGGGCTGACACTCTCTTGTAATGTTCTTACTCAACTGACTCTAAAAGTTTATTGCTGTCTCACCAATAATGTTATCTATAGAAATAGATCTTATTTTTAATTAGCTGGTTTGTTTAGGGCCCATCTCACTAGTGGCCAAGTCCTTCTTCCTCATATTTTTATTTTTTCTAACCTGCAGCTTGTATTTAAAAAATAGATCAAAAGCCCAATTTCTGGTGAAGACAATGACAGCAGAGTAACATTTCTATCTTCCTGAAAGTAGCCTAAATCTTTGCTAGGTAAATAGCATCCAATTCCACCACTATTCCAGACCAATACATATTTCTTACTGCTCTTGGCTGAGATGTGGAGCAGACAGGACTGGTTTTCTCAGGATATTTTTTGATTCAGGCAAGTTGCTGCATAAAATTTTTTTCCTCTTCTCAAGTCTAAGATGCCTTCCATGCTTCTTTTCATATTCACTTTGAGTAATTCAATTCCTTTATATTTCATTTCTTGACCTTATCTTTGAAAGTGCCTGCAAAGATACCAGTTTGGTAGAGTTTTGGGCATATGTCTAATAGAAACTGGAATAAGACAACACATTTCTTTTTTTGTAGTCCATCAGTCATTCTTATAGTAGCAGTGGTCTCAGTCAGAATTCTGACAAAGTAAGTAACTTCAGTTGAAGAGAGATGTCTTCCAGAGTTATCATTCAGTTTTGGTTTGCTTATACTTCACATGTTTCACTTTAACATCAAGCCAACCCAAAATTTGTGAAACTCTTGCCAAGGTATACATATCTTGGTTCTTCCTCAAAAACTATATGAAAGTCCTATGTGCATCTTCTTCCCAAAACATCTGTGAAAAACAGCAGACGTTTTAGTTTTGGGATTGTCTCAAAACGCATTTCAATGTAGCTTTATGTTACAAAGTTGATTTGCTTTGATTTAGGACAAAGGAGTCTGTTAAGTGATTATTTGTCCATCTAGCATTCTCCTGCCACCTATAAATAAACCAGAATAGTTTTTGTATTGCTTTAAAAGATGACTTCAGTTGTGTGGTATTCACCCTGTAGCAGACACACCACTTGTTGCATTCCCTAACAGAGTCTGACATACCATGTACTGCCATAGGTTGCCATTACCTTCAGCTGTCAGGTCCACCCAGTGTAAGGCAGCCCAATCAGACAGCCTTTGGATTCTCACTGCTCTCACTGCAGGCAACACTGGGAGCCCTCTTGGAAAGGCAGTGGATGCAGGTGGTTGCTAAAAGAAGCATCGTGTATCTGCTTGATCCCCACTGCACAAAGACAGCAACTTAACCCCATGCTAAAGGACATTGGGAACCCAAATGGGCTGTTCTCAAACTTGTGTCTAAGGCAAATGGTCAGTAACTCTGTACTTGGGCACAGACCTGAATTTGAGCTCAATATAAGATGTATATGCTGGGTGACAATAGATGGTCTTCTTCCACACAGAGACAGAGGTCAGCTATCTATGTGGCCTGGTCCTCTTTCGGTTGCTGTGTATTCTCCTTTGCCAGAGGGAGGTGACCCTCCACAGTCTCTACAATGAATAGAGATTTGACAGGCTTTATGCACAACTATGCACATTGTGAAACAGTAATTTAATCTTTAAAATCTCCAATCCACATCTCAGATTTGGGACAGATCTTTCATTAAGAAATTGAACACATAGCTGCTTCTTTTTAGTTCAAATGATGTAAAAATTCCTTTAACAGATCTATATCACTTGAACCAAACTCTTGCTTCTCTACAGCATTATGATTAGATGCCAAGACACTCAGCATAATGGAGACATGAATTAAAACCCACTAAAATCACTTGATTCCTACTCTGGTTACAAAACCTATATTCCTTCTTGTGCATCATTAATTTAACTCTTAACTGAAATCAGACAGAAATCTTTGACTTTCAAGTTTCTCTCTTATGCATTTAAATTTTTAAAAAATGGGTAGGGATATGGACACAAATTAAAACCATCATGTGAAAAATTTCTGAGGGACTAGAGCTGATAGCATTTGACTTAATGACATAGTCTCATTCAATGTCATTGCTTCTAATTCTAGTGACTAATGTTAAATACATTTAGTCAGACAGGTTCTATTCAAGAAGTATTTTAGAAAAAGATAAAAAAATGTAGATTTGAGGTAGACTCTTAATTACAAATCTTGTCAATGCTACTTAAGTGTGAGAATGTTGTGAAAGTGTAGTATTCCTTGTTTTAATAACTGAAGTCAAAATCATATGCTGGCTCAGCACATTAACTTTGTCTGAAAACAAAATTTATTATTACACTCTAAACCTGAAGAGATTTCCAGTGAACTGATTATCAATGGTAGCTGTAGTAATGTACTCAGTGTATTTAACAAGAGGAAAAATTATGCTATTAATATGCCAGAAACAGCTCAAATCAGCAGCTCTGTGCCCATTTCTGACAGCTGGGGATCTGACCCATTACAGTATCTAACAGTTTCTTAGAAATTAAGGCCAGAGGAGACAATTAGATAATCTACTGTGACCTCTTATTTTCTGTTGGTGCTGCACTTCATCCAGTTATATTTGCATCAGTCTAATGATTTGTGTGGTAACTGCAGCATAACTTGCATTTGAGTGAAGTATATTGTTCTGTACATCACTCAGTCTCAAATCTAAAATACTAAGAGATGGATACTCCACCAATTCATTTGACAGTTTGTTCCAGTGCTTAATTACTTTTTCAGTTAAAAAAGGTCATTTAATTTTCAAATTCAAATTTGTCTGTTTTCAACATCCAGTCACTGGTTCTTATTATGGCTTTATAAATTTAGTAACTGACATTTTCTATCTACAAAGCTACTTATACAAACATTGTAAAAGAATAATAACTCATCTTCTTTTTGATATGTTACAAAAATCAAGCTCTTTAAGACTCAAGGTATACAAATTTTTAATCGCTTTTATGAGACTTTTTTTGAATCAGCATCATACTGGGAACTGAGATTACATTCTTCATCAGAGCCACTAGTTTCCAAGACATGGTCATCTGGTATCCTTAATTTATTGTTCCTAGATGTAGTCTAGATGTATGTGATAGCATTTCAGTGTTCTCTTTTTTATAGCTGCAGTCATTCACTCTATCAAAAACATTGTGAATTACTCTCCTGCCATAATCTCATGGCATGTTTACATTAGTAGTCATTTTAAATTTACTTTCAGATCCTTGATGAAGAAGTTGAAGAGCATAGGGTCTAGCCCAATCCTTGCAGAATATCACTAGAACTCTTATGAGGCCTCTCCTTTTTGAGAGAACTCCCTTCTCTGAACTGCTGAAGTTCAAGCCTGCACATAAGGTGGTAATTAATGAGGAAGCTGCAGATTGCTCCTCTGTTCTGTCATTCGTTTTTGATCTAACACTTATTATGCTCATTGAACTTAATGGCAAAGATCACTTTGACTTTAAACATGTTAGTTATTTCAGTTAATTTCAGGTACCTGAAATACAGAGGTATGCCTGTATTAACTAAATAAATTAATACCAATGACCAGTTCCGGGCTCTGATACCACTGACGTATCTGCACTGCTTAGAATAAACTCCCTAAAGATGCACACTAGCAACTCTACATACCCCTGGTTCTGCCTCTCATGCCCTATGTGCTTACTCCGTGGCCTAAGACATAATTATCACATTTGTTGTGCTTCTTTTCAGTTTACAATGTTTGTTGATTGCTCTGGGAAGAATGAAGTTTTGTGGGATGTCTAAGGGTTTGCAACCTTCTAGAGTAGTGCTGTAAGGCTGTTTCTCTTTCATTCATAACCCCTTTTAGTAGCAATGCCTTGGTGGATTCCCTCCGCCCTAACTGAACACATGTATTGACTTTTTCAAAGCTAGCTGGAGCACTCCAAAGTAAAGATGGGGAATGAGCTTAAAGAAACAAACAATGTGATTGGTCAGGTGTCCCATGCTCAGTGTTTCTCCCTAATTGTCTGTGGTTTAGCAATGTAAACATCATCTCTTTCTACGATTCAGTTCCAGGTCATGACACATAGATTTAAGTGTCTTCCTTAAGTGTTTGAATTCACAGGATCATCAAGAGATATCAAGGGGCTGATTCAGTTACCTGAACGTAGCTGTTCAGTGCCATCAGAGATACTCTAGGACATCCAAGAGACCTGTATAGGGTTAGCAGGTATGGCACAGGATTTGCAGGATATATTTAGTTATAGGAGAGGCAGCTGAAGGCCTATCAGGGTATTATATTGTTCTGTGACTTGGCACTGGCTGACTATGTACAGGCAGCTGAATCCTCCTACCTATCTCATGCAGTCAGAGAGATGCATCTTACCCTAAAGCAGGCCTCTAACAGGTAGTCATTGAGCATTTTTCCAAGCTTCACTGACAAAAGGATTGATTCCTTTCTTTAAACGTGGGTATTTAGTCTTATTTGAGATGCCCTTGGTATTCCACCTGGTCTCCAAACACTCCCTGAAAGGATTTGACTCTCCCTGTGTCATAGCTGCCATCTTGTAATGTGTGCTTCAGATAACCCAAAGCATCTCAAAATTATGCTAGGTGGCTTTGGTTAAGCATCAGTGTACCAGCTTTAGTGTTGACATCTAAGCTGCTCATCTAGATTCTGAGTGGAAATAAACAATGTTAAAATTCATCTGAACTGTTTGAGATATCTGTATTAAGATGAGCTAAATTGTACTTTTTAGGTGTTCAGTTCCTTCTATTAAATTCAAAGAAAGTTTAGACAAGTAGCTTACGCAGAGAACTGTGGACATCTAAAATTAGATAAGGTGATCTCTTTAGTGGGAGTCTGTGCACTCTCTCCATAGGCAGTGACTAGACAATTATATCTGAAAGAAAGCTCTAAAATATTGGGGGTCAGTGATTCTGTAGAGCTGCCTCTCTTTCTGCATGCATAAAATAACATACTAGATACACAGTAAAGTTAGATTGGATGAATCCCACCCTTGTTGTTAAGGATCTGAGAGGGACAAAATTCATCATGGAGAGTTTTTTGGACTTGTTAAGGGACTTTCTTAGTGAAACACCACATTAGTAAGAGAAACTCAAATACAGCCATGTATGGTTAGTGTAGCATCTCAAGGTCTGTGCTTTTTTTTTAACTATTAGTTTAATATAGTAACACTAGAACTCCATTTCTTCTTGCAAATTGGAAATAATTGAATAAATTTTCCAAAGGAATCTTGAAAGTATTATAGCGTCACATTATAAACAGTCATCCTACTATACTTATGTATTACAATGCAGAGCACAGAGACAGAGATAACTTCTTATAGCATGATACAGAATTCTAATGATTAATCCATTATGTTGTCCATGCATGATTTCTTTTTACATTACAGCTAAACCTATGTTCCAGTGACTTCTGAGGAAGGCATTAAAAGGTTGTTTGTATGCATTACAATGTTTATACAGAATGGCATTATTTGTTATATAATATTGTAATGTTGTAAGAAATAAATAAGTATAAACAGCTGTATTATAGTTCCTGGATTTGGGAAGAATCAGGGAAAAGCAATTCAGCTTTTATTTCTATCAAAACAAATAAGGGAAGTAAACAAGATGAAGCTTGCAAACTCATATCTAGAAATTAGTAACTGAACAAGTATCTGGAATTGTATATTTGAAGGAGTAAAACCAATCTTGATAACCATAACAGAATTTATGAAAATGGAGACCTAGGGAGCTTTGCCAAATATGGCTAACTGCAAATAATGGCTCACAGGAAAGGCTATAATCCTTGCCTCCTCCTCCAGTAGCTGATACAGCTTTTCTATTTGTTTTATACAACTTTTGTTTGCATAAATGCTTTCCTTTCCAGATGTGAAAATTTGAATTCCACTCTTAAAACATTCAAACCTCTGGTAAAGTAATCAGAAGCCAAGCTTTTATGTCTATGCCCTTACTTTCACCAGAGCAAAGTGAGCATTCAATGCTACTATTCTTTATCTGAAAACATTTTAAATTCACTTTGCAGAGGATAAATGATAGCCATTTGAGCCCAGAACTCTTGCTAGAAAGAGATTTGCAGAAATAGACTCTAAAACATCAGAAGCAGGTCCATGAGAAAGGTATAAAATTACTCATGACAATTGAACTGCAAATATCTCCCATTTTAAAGAATCCCAAATATGTTAAGGTTTTTTAAATTTAATCAGGAATTTTTTCTTCTGTATTTTAGGACTTTTATATCAGATGGAAATATGAATATTCTTCCAATGTTGTGAACAAATAATTGCAAAAATTCTGAGTCAAAGAGTGTTGAGAAACTGATGACAGATTCGTAAATTCAGTAATAGTTATCAAGATTCCTTTTACTCAATAAAACATCTAATTTCAGATATTCATTCAGTTATTAATTTCTTAATCTGTTCCAGGACTGTTGGATATCAACTGAAAGTGTTATAGATGAACTGGTGATAGAAATATGTTGTTAAATGATTACATTTGGAATGATGCCTTCACAACCAGCTAATAAATGCTTAATTTGCTGCCTATAGTATAACCTTCAGAAAGCCCAGTGTGATCCGGACAAAAAATTGCTTTTCAATAGTTGTGTAATGAGGTTTTCAGAAATTGTTAGTAAGTCAAGACAAACTTTTGTATTGCCATATTTTGATCTTTCACTTAGGAGTGAACTTGCCAAACACCACCACCTTAATTTTTCAGTATTCTTGTAACAGAACAATGAAACACTATCAGTCACTCTCACCTGTGCAGATTTGGCAGAGTAATTTGATTAATTTTAACTTCAGATGTGTATTTAACACAGCTTAATGTACCTAAGCTTGAGGTTAAATTTTACTAGATTAAGGACTCATTAACACTTGCATTATATATGTCTGTTAATATTTCTCTATGCCTAAATTCCCTACTTCATTAAACATGCATCCACCATCCCTTATCTAATTAGTGTCTATACTCAATGACTTTTAAGGCTTGAAGATCCATGCAACTTTGGGTCACGTTGTCACATACTGTAAAAGTATATACACAAATGACACAGCAATGACAGCAATAACTTTTTTTCCTGTAGAAGACTTACTTTTTCTTTTTTTTTGTCTGAACTCAAACCTGGGATCTTGAATTGGGACATCTGACAGATTCACATTATCTCAACAACATATATATGCATCCACTGGTTCACACAGTCTTGCATTCGCTAGGGATATGTTCAATGGCAACAGATTGTCAGCCAGCAGTAGTGGCATGCAGATAGATGAAGGGTTGAGTATTTTCAAAGCACTCAGGGTGTATTCCTCTTTTACAGCTCAGGTCTTAGGTGGTGGGCAGCAGAACATCCTATGGGTCACTGACCACTGCCAGAAACGTCTCCTATGCAAACCCATAAGAAGTGAAAGAAAGAGTTTCGTTAATCTTTACACACACAGAAGTGCAGCCAAAATAGCTGCACTTACCCCTCTACTTAGAGTAATAGTAGCAGAAAAATACTGTTAATTGTTAGGTTTTGGTAATTTCATCTGACTACTTGAGCTGTAGTAGTTAATGTAGTTCCTACAAGCAATGGCTAGGAGCACAAACTTTTAATTGCCTTCAGGAAACACTAGGCCATTGGCTCGCTAAATTCTATGCATTCAAAAATATTCCTTACATTCCTCCCAAGCAGAAAGCCTTCATGATTTCTAAATTCCACTACAGAAATTACTATGTTGAAAGAACATTTTTCTCTGTGACAATTAGATTTGGTAATGAGAATAAATTATCAGCCATGACTAACTTTTAATATATTGAACCAGATTCCCAACTGGCAAAACTGACAAAATTCCTGTGGTCTTTGCTCAGCTTGTTCCATCTGCAGATGTAATCACTCATACAATTCTCCAAAACAGAGGTATGCTAATCACTACAAACAGACTCATTAATCGCTACGTATTTCATATTGTGCTGGTTTTGGCTGGGATAGAGTTAGTTTTCCTCATGGTAGCTGGTATGGGGCTGTGTTTTGGGTTTGTGCTGACAGCAGCGTTGATAACAGAGGGATGTTTTCATTACTACTGAGCCGGGCTTACACAGAGTCAAAGCCTTTTCTGCCTTTCACCCCACCCCACCAGTGAGGGGACTGGGGGGGCACAAGTTGTTGGGAGTTAATAGGTCATTCTCTACCTTATGACCGATAACAAGTAGAGTGCTGCAGGTGTCTGCCCTGGGATCTGTCATATTTAACATCTTCATCAGTAACTTGGAGGAAGAGAGAACTGTCCTCAGGCTTGCGGATTATGCCAAGTTCTAGGAGGACCACTTGACTTGACAGCAAAGCTACCATTAAAAACTTAGGCAGACTAGAGGAACGAGCCAAAAGGATTCTTATGAAATTATGAAGTCCTGCACTTGGGAAGGAAAAGCCCTTGACAATGATACAGATTGGTGCCTGACCAGCTGGGGATCAATGCTGGGAGTCTTGACAGTGAGCTCAACATGAACCAGCAGTGCTTGAAATAAGGAAAGCCTTTTTCACCATGAGGACAGACAAGCAGGGCAGCAGACAGCCGGGGCAGCTGACCCCAATGACCCAAGGGATACCCCATACCATATGACGTCATGCTCAGCATATAAAGCTGGGGAAAGAGGAAGCGGGGTACATTCAGACTGATGGCATTCATCTTCCCAAGTAACCATTATGTGTGATGGAGCCCTGCGTTCCTGGAGATGGCTGAACACCTGCCTGCCCATGGGAAGTGGTGAATTAATTCCTTGGTTTGCTTTGCTTGTGCGTGCAGCTTTTGCTTTACCTATTAAACTGTCTTTACCTCAACCCATGAGTTTTCTCACTTTTACCCTTCCAATTCTCTCTCCATCCCACCATCAGGGAGTGAGTGAGTGGCTGAGTGGTGCTTAGTTGCTGGCTGAGGTTAAGCCATGACATGTATATGCATTCTCTATGTTTATTGGAGGGGATTGTTTTATATTTTTTAACAATATGTGAGGTTGCAACGTCATTCAGAGCCTGGGTGGCAACTTTCACGTTTCATTTTCTTAACTGATGGGATTCAGCTTTACACTGGACATCCTCACTGAAGGATTTGACGTATAAAGTCTTAGCTGTTCTTAAAGACAAAGGAGTCTTTATCTACTCTGTCTTCTGCTACTGCAGAACCAATTCCAGTCATCAACATTTCCTATATCACTTCCAGAGAGAGTAATAAAAAAGTACAAAGAAAAAATGTATAATAACCTCAAGCACTGATTGCTTTGTAATTCTATTACTATAATTTGTGAAAAATGACAGCAGAAGTCATGGAAATGACAATAGTTATTACACAGTGGAAGACAGTTTTGTTTGGGAAACAACTTTTTTTATTATTATTTTTAAAATAATGTCTTTGATCTTTTAAGCAATGTAGCAGAAATGAGCTGTACTGTTTCAAGAAAAGATTGTACTGTGAAAAGCTCCACACAAAAAAGGAGGAAAGGAAAGAAATGGAACAGAACTGCTCGTTTGCTGGAGAAATACATCACTGTCCATCTTGGACAACTTGGAAACCGAACTGGGGCTGCTGCCAGTTATGAGTTCTCTACTAAACAATGTCTGAATTTAAAAAAGCATCAACTTCAAGTCCAGTAGGTGATGAAAAGAGACAATCCATTTTACATTTGGGCTTCTAAGAGCTATTACTTGTGCTTGCAAGCATGACAAAGAACAGTTCATCTAGAAAATTGCAACCCATAAGTTTATGCCAACCATACCCAGGGCTGCATTTAAAGCAGCGTGTCCAGCAGGTTGAGGGAGGAGATTCTCCTCCTCTACTCCACTCTGGTGAGACCCCCCCCTGCAGTACTGCCTTCAGCTCTGGGGTCCTCAGCACAAGAAGGACATGGACCTGTTGGAGTGAGTCCAGAGGAGGCCACAAAGATGAACTGAGGGCTGAAGCACCTCTCCTGTGAAGATAGGCTGAAAGAGTTGGGGTTGTTCATCCTGGAGAACAGAAGGCTCCGGGGAGATCTTAGAGCAGCCTTTCAGTACTTAAAGGGGGCTTATAAGAAAGATGGGGAGGGACTTTTTAGCAAGACCTATTGTGACAGGACAAGGGGTAATGGTTTTAAACTAAAGGAAGGTAGATTCAGATTAGATACAAGGAAGAAATTTTTCACAATGAGGGTGGTGAAACACTAGAACAGATTGCCCAGAGAGGTGGTAGATGCCCCATCCCTGGAAACGTTCCAGTACAGGCTAGATGGGGCTCTGAGAAATCTGATCAAGCTGATGTCCCTGCTCATTGCAGAGGGGTTGTACTGGATGAACCCTAAAGGTCCCTTCTAATCCAAAGCATTCTATGATTCTATGATTATTTTGCAAGAGAATGCAAGAAAATTAGCTTGGCTTGAGGATGTGAAAGCTGCATGCAACAGTGCTCAATGATTTGTCTTTGGTAGGCATTAGCCATTGCCAAGAAAGTAATACAATTTCCACACTGACATTTAATTTTGATCTGTATATTACATATTAATAGTTAATTTATTGAAGCATGTAAAGCAGCTGAAGAAAAAGAGGGTCGGTTTCTGTTGTGCCAAATAGTTCTGCTACAAATTATCATGTTATACCCTGGTCCTTTTAGACTCAGAAAAGAAACTCTTCTGAAAGAGATGACTGTCGATGCATTAGGTTGTCTAATTAGGTTACGCAACACTATGTGAGGTAGATAAATCCTTCTTTTCTTTTCTTTCTTTTCTTTTCTTTTCTTTTCTTTTCTTTTCTTTTCTTTTCTTTTATTTTATTTTATTTTATTTTATAAGAGAAAATCTGTCCCACATCACTTGCAATTCTTTTCTTTTCTTTTCTTTTCTTTTCTTTTCTTTTCTTTTCTTTTCTTTTCTTTTCTTTTCTTTTCTTTTCTTTTCTTCCTTTTCTTTTCTTTTCTTTTCTTAAGAGAAAATCTGTCCCACATCACTTGCAAATTGCAAAGAAGTATACACTTCTGAACAGTATTTAGAATTCAACAACATGTAAATACAGGTCATTTGTTAAAGTGCTTAAATTTGTCTTGAAAGCTGTAAAAAATTCCATATGTTAGTGCCTAAAAGTTGTCTGGTTTTCCAGGGAATTAGTAGTTTTGAACACCAGAGCACTTCTCTGGGCATGACAGTATTGATTTAGGGTTAGCTACTTGTTTCTTAAAGTCATGGTGGTGAAAATGCTCTGATGATTAGCAGAAGAAAAATAAAGGAAAGGCTCAGAAGGCAAGTGAGTCAAGAAATGGGAAGCTGATGAACAGCTATGTTAAATACCTATATGCCTAAGTGATTATTTTACAGGATTTCCTTTTTTGGTGCATGAGTAAAGATGGGTGGTACAGTTTAAATTAAAAAAAATAATCATGTGATGCGAGAAGTCAATGACATAAAAGTCATTGATGAATAGCATACCACACCAGCTTTTCAGAGCACTGAAGTTTATAACATTTTCATGCAAGTAGCTGCTGTCCCTCAGACTGCTTTCCTAAGCCTCACTGCAAGTGGTTTACCTGAACTGACAAAACGGTCAAAAAAATGCATGATAGCCCTTTGCTTTTCTCTACATTTATTTTTGTTTTAACCAGAGACCCAACTGTGTTTTGCAATGAGTTAGAAGGATATCATTTGACACAACAGTTAATTTTACTGAGGCTTTCAATTATATCAGTTCGCAGGTTGATCAGCAGCTATTGCCTATGAGAAAAAGCTCTTGAGTCCTGTTAAAACTTATTCAGCTTCTTTAAGTAGATGTGAGAAAGACTTTAGGTCAGGTCAACATCTCCTGTAGCAGCAACAAGCTTGCTCATTTTGTATGGACATAGAGGACTCCAAGCACCTGCATGTCAGGGTGTCACGGCCAGGTGGGGGTCTCCCCACAGTGGGCAGCAGGCCAGGCCTGGCACCCCATCCTGTCCCAAAACCCAGCCAGGAAGCAGGCCAGCCAGGGGACAGACCAATCCCCCATTACCAAGTGTGTCTGTGACAAGCGGATGATGGCCCCAGGCTGGGCTGAAATGGGGTCCTGGGCCCCAGGGATGAGGGAATGCCCTATGGGTGCTCATCGTGACCCATGAGGCCTAGTAGTGCCTCAGGACCCTGATACTGAGAAGAACTCTTATTTCATTTTATTCGTAGCAAAATTGGACTCCCTTGCAGAGAAAGATGCTGCTTAAAAGAATCAGTTCAATTATTTAAATCCAAACAGACATTTTCATTTAAGCATCACTTTTACTCGCTTTCAGATAAATATCTACTCATCTCTTAAACCATTAGTTACTCACTCCCCAAAGCATGTGGCAACAAGTCTGTTCCAGTGACACTTCCATATAGCAAAATATAAAAAATATCCTCCATTCAGAAATGTCAGACAAGCTTGAGAACACAATTCCCATCTTTAAATTATAAACAGTGATCACTGAAGACTCACCAATAAAATTTAATTGAGGATTTACAAATGATTCAGGAAAAAATGATGGAAAAATCTGGATTCCAAAGTAGTGAAAAATAAGTAGCATTCACCATCTGTGGTCCTTGACAACAAGCAGACTATCAACAGAACCATACAGTAAAAACATAACTGCTTTTACAAGCTTAAACCATCTGTAAAAATAGAGTGCTTTAAATGCTAAACTGAAACGCCTCAAAAAAAAATCACAAAACAAACTGCATTACCATTCCAGTATATTAACGTAATATTAAACAGCCAGCACAAATCCAACAAAGCAGAGCAATTCAGACTTGACAAAAACCAATATCCAAGACAACCTGGTGGGCTTATCTTAAGTGACCATCTCTTGTGACCTAGCAAATAGTCACAAACCTTCAAAATGTTGCTCACTTCACTCAAACATTTATCCTGGAAGTCCTTAAACCTCACATGCTGAATTTTGGAATTAAGCTTTGACATTTTTGTCTTCTTCTCCATTCAAAATATCATCAGCTTTTAACATTTTAAAGGTAACCATAAATGTGCATGTAACTAGGCATTTGCAAAGGGAGAGCATTCATCAATTTTAAGTGGTAAAACAAACAAAAATAACTCCATGACACAAACGTGTAAAAGAAACCAATACTCAGGAGAGAGTCCTTTCTGGAGAGGCCACTGAGATCACTACTGCACATTTAAGCAACCTGAAGGGCTCCCCAGTTTATGGTCATTTTCTGCCTGGAAGAAGCACAGGACAGAACCTGCCTTGCTGCAGTATTCTGTTCATGGCTTCTCCTTTGGCGAAAGCCCTAACCCAAAGAAGTCCCAGGCTGACTGCATAGCCTTTTATACCATGTGGTTCCTTCTCTGCGCTGGTTTTGTTATAAGGGAGCTGAGTTTTAATTCTGCCTTCCTTTCAAACACATGGAAGTTTACATGCAGGAAGGCTTTGTTATTTTGAGGGCTGTTGTTTTGTAGGTGATGCATGACAGGCTTTACAAAGCATGCAGAAAAAAACTGAAAGCCATAAACTCTTCATTATTCACCTCTCTCAAATTTGGGTCTTTGATATGAGATATGTAAGTTAGGGAAGCCAAATAAATTCCACAATAATGTACCCATTCCCATAAAATAAATATAAAAATACATGGGAAAGTATGGAAAAGCATATAATGAAATGAAAGAAAAGCAGCGTTTCTAAGAGAGCATACAGTGATAATTTCCCAGTGTAGTCTCACAGCTTTGATCAACTTTTGACCCTTTTTGCCTCCTAAATTAGGGGTAGCATCTTTGCTATGATGCTCCTACTTCCAACATTTTCCATAGCTGATAGTGCTTTTCTTTTTCTCAGTTCCTTATAAAAATTTAATTAACACATAAAATAAGTAACTAAGAGGAAGAAATTTTCTGTTTGCATAAATTTAAAATCTTATTCTAGCAGAACTGGTATGCCGCAGAGCTAAGATTTTATGCTGAGACAGTACATTTAATGTAAATAATCCTTCTTCTCACCTCTGGCATTTAAGAGTCTTTCTTTATCTATGTTAGCAAATCTGACTTTTCAGAATAATTACAAATCTTTTCCGTTCCCCCATATTGATGACTTAGTTCACTGCTTTCATATAAGTTTTTGCAGTCCTCTTTTGGCTAGTCATCTTCTTTCCTTCACCCCTCCTTCTTCCAATAGCTTCAACTGCTCAGTTTCTCAAGGACAGGGAAGAGTGAATTACCTGGAACTACTATCAGAAAACATTTCTACTTTGCTGCCTAAAGGAACTGATCTGCTACCACAAACCAAGGATCTTTAGCGTCTTTCCCCATACACTAAACAGAACATGTGAAACCTGCTCTCGTCCCCCTAGTCTGGAAAGAATTGAGCTGCTGCCAACTCCTGCCTTGCAACATTACCACAGTTGCTCTAAACTCTTTCAGAACTCTTCCAATAGACACAGTATTGGAACTGCAACAGGAGAGAAACAATCCATTCATGTACTTAGAAAAGAAGAAACTGCCAGAACTTTAAATAACTTCTTAATTCAACTCTCATTCATTTTGAATATCTGCTTCAGGGAACTGATGTTTTGAGGCAAATTATTTCCATTCTAATTTGTTAACATCTATTTTTTGAATATTACAGTTTTCACCTTGTAGCAGATTTTTAGAGGTTAACATGTCCTCCTCTGGGTTGTTACAAGACCAGTAAGGTTGTGTATTAACAAGATTAAAAATCAGACATCTGTTCCTTTTGGTAAATTGCTGAGTCTGATTTTTGTACCATATAAATGGTATCTGACCATGCAAGATCCAATAAAATTTGATGCCAGTTTTACAAACTGGCCCTTCACTTTATCTACATGTAGGTGATTAGGTACCTGCACCAGGTCATGTACATGGGAAATTACAGTCAGATTTGATTAATCTACAACAGTTTACAATGACATTAATGCAATTTTCAAAAGAGAGCAAGGAAAAAATCTACAGGCAATTTGCTAAGCACTATTCAAATAAGGAATTTTAAGTTGTTAAATATGCAGATTAACCAGAGGTAATATCAAGGTTTGATTATTCTATCTTCCTTTGAAGCGCCCTGTGATAAGAGTAAGTCCCCTCAATGCATTGCCCCTTTTTTTCCCCACATATATGATGTGAATTAAAATACAAAAAAAATCCCAAACCCTTCAGAAGAATCTTTTGAAGCTTAATCAAAATTTCTAAGGAATTCTTGCATAAAAAAAAAAAAAAAAAAAAAAAAAAAGAGACAACAAACTTGGCCATCCTGCTTCAACTACAGATTCTTATTCCTCTTTCACTTTTTAGAACTTTTCTACACATGAATTATATAACAGCATGTGTATATCTATATATACACAAAGTATTCTAGACATCAATCTCTGAATATTACATCCTAAATCAAACTTCCTAATCTGATTCATTAGAAGTATGTTTGCATTCTGGAGTTTGACTACTTTGCAGGAGATTCCAGTTTTGAAAAAAACATTGGAAGAACTGTGGAAAACTTCTAGCCAGGAGAAAGCTATATAAAACAGAAAAAATAATTCACAAAATAGTTCCACGAGAAAGTGAGAACAAGCTCCCCCTGTAGTAAAATATGGGAGCAGAAGACAGACAAACTTCTGAGGTTACACTGTTTTAAAATGCAAAATGCACTTAGGGTGAATCCAGAACTCTGGTGTTTGCCCTTCAGTGTTTACAGTCTCTCTTTTAGCAACGTCACTACCTTGAAGTTAGGCTTGATGGATCAAATGTGTATGGAGAACACCACAATAACACCATGTGTAGCCCTTCCTTCCCTGTATACAATAACATTCCTAGCTGAAGCAGCAGGTAGTTCAGGAGACTCGTGAGAAGAGACACATCTGTGGAAAAGACTGCCTGAACTCCTGTTGAGATCGAAGGCCATAGTGAACAAACACTGGTGCCAGTGGTATTTTCAACTCTTATAAGATCTATCCTTTAAGGGTATTTAGTCACAGCAAGAATCCAAATGTTGAGAGTCTATCAAGAATAAGGGCAGTGTTATGCAACTTCCTTTTACTTGCAGTCCTTGTTTTATCTCCTCTCTGAGGGAAGAATATGGAAAAAAAATCCGGAATGAGAACTACTTCAGTTTGTCAAGTGCTCATGCCTGGTCTTTTATGAAGAGTGATATAACCTCTAAGGTGCAAAGCTGTCTATAATATATGTTGAAGTAGAATTCTAGATGTCATTTTTCTAGTAGCCTGCTCTGTTCCTTCTAAATTGGTTATTCATTTGCAAAGGAAAGTATTAATTCAAAAGCTGCATCCACACATTCAGTTTTTTATTTTGGTTGTATACTGTATTTAAAATGTCCATATCATTCTTTCTCACTCCATCTGTTTCTGTCCCTCTTGCTCATATACATAAACTCACTTTGAGTAAGTATGGTTTTATTGTCTCCAGGCATTAAGTTTCACACATTGCTTGGTACAAAAATAATACACAATCACTGTGCAGTGGTAGCGTTTGTTCCCTGGAGGAAAGGAAATGATTGGTGATGAGATGAGAAATTTGAAAGTGAACATGCATAATGAAACAACATAGGCATGGTCAGCATCATTGCTAACTTTAATTTTCCAAAGAGGTCTACTTTTTCATTGTGACTGATAAAGATAAAAAAGGGTGACATACAACACTTTGCTTGAGTCAGGGAATTTTTAAATCTGTGATCTGATTTTAGCTGCATAAGCAAACGGAGTATCCTCTACTTGTTCCACAAACAAGTTAGCCAGTGCAAGAAAAGACAATGTATTAGTCCTATCATCAACTACAATTTGCTTGTTTTCTGAAGGAAAACTAATTTTAATTGTGATCATCACAGAACTAAATCATATATGGCTGTCTAACCTGTTTTAGGAGACATACATGTAATAAAAACATTAAATACATGAACAATATGCATACACATTCACTGCAGTATGTTTGTTGATTGGCTATAAGAGATATATTTACTTATCTGATATGCAGCCTTGCTCCAATCAATATTCAGGTCATAAGATTATTACATCAAGCCTGGTTAAATTTAAAGCTATGCTGGTTTGAAAATAACCTTCTGTACAAGGCTTTCCGCAAGGATATTTTTTCAACTGCAGAAGTTTGATTCTCTTAACCCACCAATGTCTGCCTTATCCAGCATTATTCTCCATTACTCGGGCCAGTACAGGGCCAAATTACGGTTTCCCTGTTAGTTGTTGATTATAACTTTTAAAGCATCTGGAACTAGGCCAACATCTTAACTCTAATCTTTATGCACCTTTTTCAGCTCAGACAAAACCATCTATTTGCATCTACAAAGCAAATAATTGATGTAAAATTCATGCCGGAAAAACTGAGTATGTACAAGAGTGAAAACATCTTCTCAATATCTGAAGCAAGATTTTTAAGAGCATTAATGCATTTAAGCTCTTGATACCCTCCTGAGTTAAGAATAAGAATAATTCTTATTTGACAAGTAAGAAAAGTGAGAAGTGACATCGATATGGACCAGAAATACTAAGGACTCTGATTTTCAATCCATATATTTAACATGTCTCCAACTTGAGACTCTTTGCCTACACGGCCTTAGGGCCTATGGGAAGTGCAACACATTTCCAAATCTATTTGCCTTGTGAAAACACAGTGGCTTCACAAACAGCCTTCATACTGCCTCCAGAAAAGTTTGTAGAAAGCGTACAGCGTATACTGGCAGTGTACCAAGCCACCCAACGCCACAGGAAGTTGTTGGCTGATTTTTCACACAAGGTCCTCTTCACTCCAGAAATTGGTCTCTAGCTGAACGTTGAGTCATGCTACCAAATTTACTGTCTGGTCACAGTTAGAGAAATTAATTTTGAGGATAGCCTTGGGATGTTCCTCAAAAAAGTACCAGCATATCTGCTGAGGTTGATTTGAGAAGCAACACACCCACACAACATTTAAGGAAATCAGTGGAAATGCTTCTGAAAAAAGCAAGGATATAAGTTTTAATTTAGTTGCTTAAGACCTAACAAAACTATTAGATTCTTTTGAAAATTTGGGGCTTAAATATTTTCTCCAAAATCACCAAGCAGCTAAATGCCAGAGCTGGGAATAGAATACATATCACATACCCCTCTAATTGTATGTCTCACCAGTCATGATAGTTCTTCAATTTTAGTGATTGCTATTAAAAAAAGTCAGTTAAAGGTTTCAGTATTATTTTCAGCTGGGAAACCAAAGGGTTACTTTAGAGTCTTTTATTTCTTAAACCTATTCAGCCAACTTTTTCACTGAATCACTGATTTTAAAAAATTCCCAGAACAAATCATTTGGTCCAATGACATTTATTCACGGATAGGTTTAGGTTAAAACTTAGCTCAGATATTCAGAGTTCACTATATGGAACAAGGAGCTTCTGCCACTGTTTGAGCTCATTTAAGCAAAACCTTACAAAAAGGTGTTCTTCAAAAATTGGTGGGTATGAAATCAAAATAACCGATAGTCCTAGCAGGGCTTGTCACATGATAAAGAGGATTTTCTCGAGATAGCTTTCATGGCTGGGGCATTTTTGGAATATTATTTTACAGTGGTTTAATAGCATATGAATGAATCTTCCAAAATTACAATATGAACCAAACAGAAGATACAAGATGCTCTGTTACTTAACAGTCTTCATTAAAAGGTTCCTTGAAGTGTTTGAGTCAAAGACCAGGAACTAAAGCTGGGAATAAGTATTGCCCTGGTAAAGTGATACTTGAATCTTGCTGATTCAAGAAAACACAACCCCAGTCTAAATGAAGTGTCCGAAATTATCACTGGCAAACTTGTCACTGAATAGCAGTCTTGCCAGGAAGTTTATGCACAGTCAGTTACTTAAAATTTCAGACAGCTATCGGTTGCTCAGCAAATGCCAAGATCATACAGCCTATTCCTCCTGACAATTCACTGCCCAAATACACAAGAGCTTTGCAGCCAGAATTAGTTCAGGAATTTGGTTTTGTTTTGTGCCTCCTGTCATAAATGATAAACACTAAACATCTTTGTTACACTGAGTTTTGATGGCAACCAGAGGAAACATATCCATGAGAGAGAGGGAAACTGGTAAGTGGAGAAATATGCCCCAACAAATGGATTTTTCAACATGCCATCATTGATTTTTCAGTTTAAGAAAGCAGTGAGCAACAGTGGAGGTGTTTTTCAATACTTGGTATTGTAGCAGACTATTAAACAAAAAAAATTACACTTCAACGTACATATTGAACAAATTGCTTGGAGGTCTAATATGTTACCATCTTCTACATACACTGAACTAAAATAGTTAAAGTGCTTTGTAGTTCACCAGAGTGAAATTTCAAAGTCTATGTCAGAAAGCATTTCCTCCAGCAACAAGATTCAGGCTGCTAAAGAACTTCTCACTTCAGGCAACTGCTATGATAGACTGAATTAAAGTCCCTCTGTATTCTTCTGTCCTTCCATAAGCTTGTCTTCATTATTATGCAGTCTGAGTGATTTCTTCTAAAGTCATCTATTGCTGTTTTATGAGTGGTATCTTGAATCACATGGGATCAGAAGTTGACAGTTCAATAAACTAATCATCATGCAACCCCAGCACCATTCAGACTTGCTTCACAGAAAAGAAACGCACAGGAGTTGCACAAAAAGCAGGAAATGCTTCCGAAACACTGAATAATAGAAGAGTCACAAAACCAGATAATCTTGTAAAAACCTTGGTAACTCTGAATTAGGTTGGCATAAATCAATCACATCTTGCCATTACCAGGATTCAGCAACACTTAATTTACCCTTACCCACATTGCTATTACAAGATTTATTCTTGGGTTAAGATACATCAGAATTGTGTAGAGCTCATATCTTCTGATTATCAAATAAATAAAGGTGGGATGAAATGTCCCTTTTTCAGAAGGAAGAAAAAGAAAAGGTGATTTTATTATCAGAAACTCACTGCTGGCCTAAGCAATAAGCCTAGACAAGTTTTTACAAAAAACCCTTTCTTTGAGGACCTCTTTTTTATCAATGGACGACGGTGTTACTTGACAAAATTGTGCATCTATATTAATAGCTAAGATTTTGCTTGCGTGTCCTTTGTCTCCCTCTATAGGGTTCTACTTGGTGTCAATATAGTATTTCTAAACCACTACATATGTTGGAATGAGCAGGAGAAACAATTTTTGTTGTTCCAGAGACTGTTTTCCCAGAGGCAGTCTCATAGAAATATACAATCAGTTATTACAGTGTTACTACAGCATTGGATTTCTCCTTCTCTAACATTTTCTTTTTCTTTAATGCACTGTATTTCATAAGTTTTTATGAAGAGCTGATAGCCACAGAGGAATAGGAAATAATGAGAAAGGTGCTGCACAAAGCTGCTCATATAGCTCAGATAGCTCTTGTTAATCCTGATTTACTTGACAATTTAAAACTCTACTAAATACCTACTGTAATGATCGAAGTGCTTTAAACTGACCCCATAAAACAGTTTGTTTGTTGCATTTTTTGAGAGTAAATCCAGATCCTTAGAAAAATATTATTTTGATTTAGTCTTGGAGGTGTAACTTCAAGAACATTCTTTAAAAAATATGAAGGTACAAGATATCACACTAAAAGAAACATATGGGAAGACTGATACACAAAATAAAGAAAGTGAAGTGGAAAATAAAGACAAATAAGGGACTATAAATGTTTCCAGAATTTTCTGACTTGTGTTTTTTTGCATGTGCTCCATTGGTACAGCAAGTCATATAAAACATCAGCTGTTCTAAATACTTTCTCTTGTATAAATGTTCCGTTGTTGATAACGGACCAGCTGTGGCGTCAGTTCTCTTTCTTTTTAGGACTAGATGTATTCTGTCTGGCAATATAAATTTAGCACCTTAACTATGTCTGAATACAAGTAAACTTTTCTTAGCTTGAATTAAACATGATTTCAGTTTCTTCCTTTTTATATAGGTATTAGAATTAAGATCCTTTATACTGCTGACTCAGCCACGAAAGTCATGTCTATTGAATCAATAAGAATAAATTGAAAAACTAGGACCAACAATGAAGATACAAATTAATCTAAGTGTTAAACTAATTTCTTAAGTAATACCTTCATAAGTGCTAACTATTTACATTACTGCAATATCACATTTCATCGGTAAGCGCAAAAAGAGTAAAACCTGTTCCTCAGAATTTAGGCTTCTAAATCCCACGAGGAAGGGGAAAAGCTTAGCAGATAGCTTATGAAGTAGACCTCCAGAGACTAGAGTGAACTTTCATTGAAATTAACATGATGTAATTGAAAATCAAGACTTGAATTTTATTTTAAAAGATTTTAAGGTAATGCCAGAGAAACAGGCAGTAGCTGTTTGACTCGTGAGTTCATGACTCTCAGAGTTCACGTCTGGCAACTCAACTCCTGCACCAATGAATACTTCAATTTTGCATGCAAAAATGGTTAAACATATTGGATCATCACTGGCAGGATTGTTCAGATCCTCTTCTCTAGCATAGGTAACCAGGAATCTAGACCTATGACTGTGTGATAAATCAGGAAGAGGAAGAATATGATTTTGTACCGCTACCACACTGATCACTGTACTTATAAGAATATTAGATATTACATGCCTCCTTCTAGGTGCAGGTTAGATAGTCAGCACGTACTTGATCAAGCCTTGCAGAGAAGTGAGGTGGGAGACAGACTGCCCTCTATAAATCCCCTAGACCACTCGATTTCCTCTGAACTGCTCGATGCTGCCATCTAAGTAACTTCACACCAGAAACATGGTGTAGGAGTCTATTTAGTTTTATAAGTCTAACAAACATGAAAATGTTTCCAACATTGGTGGTGGTGAAAAATTTCAATCGCATTTAAATATTATATTTGCAGTCGTATTCAGGCATTTGAGCCCATTTTGGTTCTATTTGTTTTTTTCTGTTTTGGTTTTATACATATCATAAACTGCCATCTGCAGTGAAATCAGTGCAAAGCTTGTGACATGGGGGATCATGGCATTCATAAACTGCCATAAACATAAACATAAATATCATAAACTGCCATCTGCAGTGAAATCAGTGCAAAGCTTGTGACTGCCCGCAAAGGGGCCAGGTTACTGCTCTGAGGTAGATCACGGACCTGCTCTGTAAGAGATGCTGTGAAGACTGGAAGTGAACTTTGAGAGCAGAGAGAATCTTTCAATGCCATCTTGTCTACAAGTGCTGAAGAGCTAGGGATGACAACTCACCCCACAGCAGCAGGAAGCACAAGTTGATGGGCACCTTTCATGCACTTTAGGGGAACTGTGATACAATTCTTTCCCTTGGACTTCTGCTGGGTTGAATGAGCTCCTGGTTCGTACCGCCAACAGCATAAAGACTATAATAATGCAATTGCTATCCTTCTCTTTCCTCACAATGGTTGCAAGGCCACATGCTTACCTATTCAACTACACACAAAACATGCACATGTGTACGCACTCGTGCACATGCAGATGCTGCTTATTCAGTAGTTTCAGCACAAGTAGGTTGATTTCAGCAGAAACAGGTTGGTATTAAACTCATCCTGATTTCTTTTTTTCAGCAGGGATAATAGTCTGAATAGATGAAAAGTATACATATCACAGAACTCTTTATCTTCTTCTCTGCATATTTAGCTACCCCCTCATTTTCTTTGTAGTCCACAGCACTGGAGGAATTCCTATGCAGATGACAGCATTTGCTAAGTACTAAGAGGAACACCCACTACAACTATGTTTTTTCTCTTTCTGAGCTTCTTGACTTAATGTTTCTTTGCCTTGTACTTTTTTTTAATCTTATTGAACTAAGCAGAACAGGGAAAAACACACAACTAAGTAAGCACCAATAATATTTTTAATTCTAGGTTTAAATGAACACCCATTACATTTGATCAAAAAGGGGAGATTGTGCTGCAGCATACAGCAGATGAGTTCTGTACGAAATTAACGTTAAGCTTAAGTACACATCCTTTTGAAAAAGGTAGGTTAAAAGGAAACTATGTCCTTTTGGAAAAGTATCAAACAATTCTTTGACTTATTGTTTAGAAAGACTTAGGATTCAGGTTTTCTTAGTGATGCTGTGTTCAGGGAGAACAGGGACACCCTGCTGTTGGAATTCTGTATCTGCCTTTTTACTGGAAGCTTTCAAGTCCTCTCTCAGAAATGCAGAAGCATTCTTGCCTTTCAAAGCAGAAACTCCAGACAAGCCACATTCTTGTATTCATATTGTTTCATCATAAGAAGTTGCTCATTGGGAAAAGATAATAATGGAGGAAAGAAAGATAAATGGATTCATCAGATTGGAAAGAAAGGGAAAAAGCTATCAGAAAACAAAATATAGGATAAAATATAGCAATGAATGAAATAAACATTTTTTGCTTTCATAGTTCAAGTTTTCCCTGACCTGTGTTTAATATAGATAGAACACTATTACAGACAGCTCTCAGCCCATTAAAAATTTCCAGATGCTATCATTATTCCCTGAGGAGCTGCCATTGAGAAAAACAGATAGACAGCTTTTATTTGAAAAACTGCGCAAAAAAAACCCCACTATTGTTGAAACTCCTCCATTGACACCCTCCTTTCTCACTTTATTGAAGTGTGGCTTGGATTCATTATCCTTTGGTTATTATGCAGATAAAAACAGAGTACACATTTCCTGAATTACAAAGGCCCTCAGAAAACAGCTTGCAGAAATGAAATAGGTATGTCTATACTGGGTACTATGTGCAGACATGAACTCCCTATACCTATACTTTAATCTAGGACAATGCAAATCAGCTCTGCTCTAAGAAGTATGTGATCAAATATTTCCTGTAGTATTATTTACCTGAGACTCAGGAACATCCATCATATTCTGGTGGATTTGGGGACAAAATACCTCTTTTCTTATTCTGCTCTGGGGATATACTGAGAGAAAAATACTGACCTGAAAGGAAGAATGAATTGTCTCCACTGATAAAATATTTGCGCTTTTTTTTTTTTTCATTAGCTAAAAGCATTCCTTTTTACTTTTACTTTTATCTCAGCAAGTCTATTTCACCCAATAAATCAAAAAGGGAGGAGCAGGAGTAGAAATGTCATACTGCAGCAACTGGTACAATTCATTGCACAGAAGGAAAAGTACTTTGAACATATTAGCTAGACTAATGGTAGTTAACCTGCTCATTTTCTTCTCAAAACTGCCTGGCAGCTTTCTGCTGTTTCCCATTTCTGCTCATCCAAGCATTAAAAATCCAAATTTATTCCCAGACTTTGATTTCTCATAAGGAGTTATGTCTTCTAGTATCAGTTCATCTAGGATATTTATTTTACAGAAGTATTTATCAGGCCACTTTTCTATTAGAGTCTGTAACACATACTTGTAATAATTGCTTTAATCTCTAGTTTCACTTATAGCCTAGGTGCTCAGAGTAAGGGATAGATTTCAAACCACATTCATTCATGCAGATTTTTAACCTTTTCTGCCCCCCGGATGTGACAGTTTATTGCAGATAGCACAGGAAAAAAATGCCTTCTGGAAAGCATCTTTGCTGGGAGAATTTGAAGCATGGTTAGAAACCAACAGTTTTTCATTATCTGCACAAGGAAGTGCTTCTACGATGATGCTATCATAGAAAGATTTTGTGTGGCTCTTCAAAATCAGCTTTCTGGAGGAAAACTTGGTAGTTTTGAAGATAATTATTGCTATAAAGCCATGTTAGTTATAAAATAAATGTGAGATTGACAGTGTGATTCAAATGCAGAATAAAAAATGTTTTGAGAAGTAAATGTCAAGAGATTCAGCTCCTGTTTATGAAATAGTTTGGCAGAGGTTGAAATACTTGAGTCAGGCTGATTTTAGCTGCAGTTACAAATTACTTTGTCAAAAGTTGGAAGGACTATTTTTTACTTCTTGATGAGTACTTTGACATCTATTTTGCTGCTTCTTCACTTATACAGGACACAATTAAGAGGAGAGTGTTCTATGTAGGGCACTCAAGCAGACATCTAGAAGCCCCCTGTACAGAATAGGGAAAAACTCAGGGTTTATTGCATTTCAGAGGAACTGATCTAGTTCTCTGAGTCTTTTTTACCAAAACTCTGCAAACTGACAACCATTCTACCTTTAACAAATTCAAGAAATGTCCATTTATCTTACCGGGGTAACAGATTAATACTAAAGCAGTCCTTTACTTTTTTCTGTATAGCTACCTTTTGTGAGGATCCATTATCTGATATATCTAATACATGCTACTTTCTGTTACAGACATTTGGCTACCATGGTGACAGGTACTATAAAAAAATAAAACTAGCTCACTGGAGATGTTTGGTGCTACTAAATGCATCATTTCCTGCAGAGTTTCAGATAACTTTTTTTCTGTTTAGTCTTTCTTACTGTTGAAAATGGTATTTCATCTGTTAAATAAAAACCAAGAAAAATAAGGATGACTGCTTGAGTAACTGTGTTCTGCTATTACCTAATTGTGCCCTGTTTCTCCTTTGCCATGTTTAGAAGACTTAGCTGCTGACTGAACTAAGATGCTGTCTGTATGATTGTCAGCTCAGGGACCATAGGTGAAATCCTTCAAATTCAGTTGGAACTTTGCAGGCAGTATTGGAGGGTAACAAGATTTTACTTCATGTTTTTTGACTTATTTTGTGTGATAACAAATAGATTCTAGCATGCTCAGAATTTCTAACTACTAATATTCTTACACTAACCACAATCAACAACTTTTTAGGGTGTTTGTAAAAAGAAAGGCAGATACGGTTCTGGGGAATAAACACCAATGGTGGGATTAACATCGTGATTCAAAGCACTTAGTTATTCGATTGTCACTAAAACGCATGCCTGAGGTAAGACTCAGTTATAAACACAGGAGCCTAATGCTGCGGTAGGCACTACAGTATGCAAGATAGGCAGCTGACTGACAGGTACAAGACAGGGCTTACATATGATGGAGGCTTGTAAGGGAAACAACTATTTCTTTGAGCCCGCAGTCATTTTGTGTGTATGGATTATGCTCTGCGCTGACGGATTTGTCGAGTATTGCATTTGTTCTCTTTCTTTCTTACCTCTCCCCTAGTCACATGAAGAATTGAAGTCAAACAGATACTCTATTACTATGCACGGGATACTATTATACAAAGAGTTAAACACTAGAAAATGTAAAATAAGGGCAATTGATATTGTGTCAAAAAGAAGAAAAAGGGTTGCAGACTCAGAGTTTCTCAGGGAAGAAGTTGAAGCATAGATATAAATATGTTTTCCTCAAATTCCTCCATGACAAAGAAATTTAAATAAAGTCTATTATATGCTGTTGATATTGTTATCCGGAGGCAAAAACTCAAAACAGAATAAGCATATGAACAAACAAGATGGGATCTGAAGTCTGAAAAAACACTGCGCAAACTGCAGGAGTCCATCTCATCACAGTAAAGCAGGCCTGGCTGGTGAGGTCAGGAACAAGAAAATAATCATCATCTGGTAGAGCATAATGCCTTGTTATTGTGATTTTTATATCTGGCAATAAAGTGAAATGGTCTTGTGTATTACTTGTTATTACAAGCATTTGTGATTGTTGGAAAAACAGCAAATAGATGTCACAGACAACTCCAAAACATGTAAATTACATCAAATGGCAAGGGCTAGATATCTTTAGCAACTGATCAGCCGAATTTCTTTCAAAGATCCGTGGCTCCATTGTCTATAGTGGGACCTCACACACCTTGCTCCTGTAAAGGTGTATAGTTAAGTGTTTTCATGTCAAAATGTGCTTTCAGTAAAGAGAGTCTCAACAGGAGCAAAGAGAAAAAGAAAAGATATGACAAGAGACAGTGGTCTGAATTTATTTAGTTGTCTCTTTCTGGGCAGCTGCTGTAATCTGGGGCATTTTAGGTCATCTGAGCCATCACTTTTGGTTTGGCAGATATGACGAAGAACCTTTGATGGATATGTTCCCATCTGAACCTGAAACTGAAGGCCAAGTGTGATACTATCAGCCATTTCAAATATCACTAGACACTTCTGTGGGGGAAACTGAATCAAGTTCCTAGAGACAAGATAAAGAAAAATGTGACGGTAAAACAGTTATCAAGGGGACCAGGACAAGGGAGAAATCCTTTACAAACAAAAAATCTCAAAGTTGTTAATGTGTAAAATAACAGAGATGCGTATCCCGTTAAGTAATTCTTTAAACATACATGAAAATTCCGGCAAACTGAGCACCTAACTCATAAAACCCAGCCACTGCTTCAGATAGTTGTTGATGAGTGCAAGTCATTTTTTAAATCACTTAAAATAATTTCTACACAAAATTTGATTGCAAATTGCATCAAAAAAAAGGAATAAAATTGAAGATGATGTTTATATAGCAAGTATGCCAGTTTAAGGTTCCTCTGCAAGAATCACACGGGGCATGCAGTCTGGTGTTAGCACCACATAGGGAAAAGGCAATACCGATGCCAGGACAGTCAACTGAATGGTAGATTGGTGCTGCTATGGCACTTTAGTCACATTTAAATCAGTCCTCTGTCAGCATGGTGATGTTTTGGTATATAGGAAACAGTTTCCAGAAGAAACCTAGTGTTAAAAGCACTGTCACGGTGCCATGAGGGCCTGCAGCTCCTTGGGCAGCGGGAGCACGGGGGGGGGGTCCCCATGGCATCGAGCAGGGCAGGCCCTGGCAGCCAGGGCCCATCCCACATCCCAGCCAGGGAGCAGGGCAGCTGGGGGCTTCAGGGCAGCCTCAACCCTGGCACCTCCCTGGGGACAAGGACAGACCAAGGCCAAGCCAGCCTCTCAGCCTGCACTGGTGGGCCTGGCTTGGTGTGTCCCATGTCCGGACAGAGCAGGGCTATAGAGAGATGGAGACTGGCCCTGCTCTGGGGTCACTGGGGCAGGGCCTGAAAGTCCCAGGGGGCTGAAATGGGGTCCTGGGTCATGGGCAGGGGAGGGGGGAGATCCTTGGCAGGGACAGGTAAGGACAGTGAAGTCATTAAGTGCCCTCAGAGCACTGTCAAGCAGGAAACCGAGATCATCTGCAGAATGATAGAAAAATTATTTACTTAAGATCTCCGATGCCCGTATTTCAGTAAACGTAATGAAAAATAATTAATCATGTAATTTTACAGCCTTTACATATGAATTAAACAAGTTTTAAATAAGCTAAGTAAATTATCATCTGTACATACCTGTCAATTTAATACATACCCATAAAATTTGCTATTCAACAGGAAGAAATACTGTGAAAATGCCTTGACTGCAAGGATTCTCTTGGGTCCTGCAGGGACTTTGTAAATTTGGATGAGACTCATCTCACCTCACTTTTGAGGCTGCAGTGTAGACCTAAATTGCCATGTAAACTTTGTAACCAGTAAAAAGAGCTATATCTACAACAGCATTCATCAGAACTGGTTTAGATGTTTGCATTAATATGAGGTGTGTTCTGCTCTAAAAGTGCAATTTTTAGTTTAGGGATTGTAAAGTGGCCTGGACAACTTGCTAAGATGTAGACATCTAAGAATGGATGAGATGAATCTCACCTAGTTAAATGACTTAATCTTTGTCCCTCATCTTCCTGGTTGCAAAATGAAGAAATACCCTGCCCCACAGACGTTGTTTTGACAATATGTTACCTCATAGACGTATGATGCACAGATAAATACATGTCTGAATTAAAGCCTGACACTTTTCTAGAGAACTTTCAACATCTCAAATTTTTTCCAGATTATTGCTTAGACCCCACATACAGAATCACAGCATGAACGAGTTTGGAAGGGACCCCTGGATGTCATCTTGTCCAACTCCTTGCTAAAACATATCTACTTTATACTGGAGAATATACCATATGCTCCCATATCTATTACCGAGTTCAAAAGACTTAGATCAACTCTACACCATGGTCTTGGCAAACAGAGTAATGAGGCTTTCACCTTGCTTCATTGAACTATGAAAGGTGCTGGTATATGCATACTTAGACTGCCCAAACTCTCACTAGTTGTTTTTCACAGCAGAATGAGAGAGAAACAATGGCTACATTTGCATCACTAAATGGTGTTGCACAAAAACAAAAGGAAGACTTTGCTGGAGGACTTCCACCCATTTTGAAAGTGGGGCACTCAAGGTGATGTCTTAATGTACAGTTTCAATGATGGCATTCTTAAGAGAGTATGATGAGACTCCAGTATAAAGGTCTCACTAAAAGGAACCCCTTCTGCACACTTACATTGCTAACACAGATGTACTCAACTGTACCCTTACAGAGCACACTGAATCCATGTTTGGCTAATGTTGCTGCTTGAGTTTGTGAGTATCTGTATACCCCAAGATTCAGTTTTAATTTTTATACCTGTAATTTAGAGCTCTATAACAAGTGAATTGGACCCTGTTTCTTACAAAGAAAATGCATCTGCTGTCAATATTATTTGTGCAAGAAACACTGTATTTGTAATCATTAAAATGACTATCTACTATTGCAACAGTATTCATCTTGCTCACACTGGAGTGTTTCCAAGGTTTCACAAAGCTGCTGATCCTACCGTATACAACAATGTAGAAAAATCATTCTTTCTATTTCTTTGCAATATCATTTGCTTCCAGAGACAGATGTAAATTCTCCATCTACCTCTTCCAATATTTTGTCATGTTTATTTCTGTACTGAAGAGTTTGTTCCTGGAGTTTTTGCTAAAGGTGCAGCAGTCTGGTGCTTAGAGGAGACTGATTGTTATTTTCATTCTCAGCATGTGGCAATAATAATAAGGGAGTTTAAAGAAACTGATAAAAGCTTGGGAACTGTATTCTTCAGTCTTAGAGTAAGTTATTAATTTTCTCAAGATCCCAGAAGAAAAATTCCCTGAAATCTTAACATCTAAGAAATTTGATTACATTTCAGCAAAGCATACTCACATTCAAATACTTAACCACAAATTAAATACTTAAGCTACTACTTTTTTGAGGGTTACTTTATATAAACTTTAACTCTGATGATGTATCTTCACCCTCTTAATCTACATGTTTAGCTAGTTTAGCGAAAAAGACCATTCACACTTGGCTTTTTCTTTTTGGTACAGAAGTGCACCACACGCAAAAGTGCAAAGTAGTCTTGACAAGCCAACAAAAGCAAAAATAAATGAAATTTAAATATAATCAAAGTTTTTCTCCCATTGAACTTTCTGTGATTATTTTTAACTATGCTTTATAATAACGCCTAGCAAAAACCATTAAATATCCCTACAAGACTTTGCAGATTCAAATCTAAAGACTAAAGTCTGGTAAAAGACTTGCAAAACCAAAATGGCTAAAGAACAACAGCAGCAGCCAAATCAAATTTATATTCTTGAAGGTAGTCCTTTAAAAAGTTATTATTTTCTTGTTCTGATCAGTAACAAGCATGATTTCTCCTGAATATTGGAAAATTGTAGACTTAGGTGCATTTACTTGCTTTAACTACTTGTATTGTTACACATTTTCAGTGTCTCTTTTATAAGATGAAATTCAGAGTTTTATTAGTGGTGAAAAAATACAATTTATCTGTATAGTTCCTGCTTTCTTACAATATAATTGAAAAACATACAATGATATCCTTTCTATACACAAAAATATATACTAAAATATATCAAACATAGAAAGCAGAAATAAAGAGCTTGAGCCAAAATTCACCAGCCACTGAATGAAGCACAGGAAAAGGCAAAGATAAAAAATACTGTTGGAAACAGGGAAGCTGAGTTTCCCACTAGGCCTGATGTCTTGTAGTTACTGACTCCAATGTTGGAGAAGATGTGACCTGGGATAAATTTGGCAGAGGCATTTACAAGGAAACATGGATTCAGAGTGAGCTTATTTGGCTTTTTCCCCTGGTTAAAAGCGCAGATAATATGCTGCTTTTTATTTGTTTTGTTTTATGCAGATGTATATTTTTCCTAAGCACATAAGTACTGAATACCTCTGAAAATTTTGCGAGTTTCTCACATTGGGCTGAAATTGGCTAACGGGGACAGATGTTTGTGGGGAAGCTGAGGGTAGAAAATATGGTAGACAGCCACATGCACACACAGAGTCATATACACAAAGATTGCACCAGTGAGGCTGAAAGTGCCGGGTTTTCTTTTTTGATTAAACCTAGACAGCTGTGAGGAAAAAGAATACATATTTTTAAATGTCATGTCACAATTTCTGATGTACTTTTCATTGGATGTTACTGAAGCCCCTAAATTATTAGTACAATATTTATATTCCATATTTAATATAACCTTCAACAACTAATGGACCCGTCATCCAAGTTCTGCAAGAAGCAAAGGAAAAATAAAAAACCTTCAAAGAAAAAAATCAAATGTCTTTTTTCAGAGAAGACTTATCAAATATCCTTTGTCTTAAGCAGAAACATCTTTAGCAATGGAATGTGCCTCATAATGTAAACTGCTTTCATGCAATAAATTATAGGGAAGTCTATGTAAGGAACTGGGTTTAACAGCTGTGTGTTTCTTTTCCATAATTTGTTGTGTTTCTGCCTCACTTTGGAAAATGCAAAGGGAAAAGTGTATTTTGGCAATAAAGGGAAGTAAAAAGATGAATTTGTTTCAAAAGGAACCAAAGGAAAACAAAAAAAGAGGCCAAGAATATGCAATGTAAGGTTTTCATTACTTGTGCGTATATTGATAAACAATAGTAAGTTAGTCTATGAATTAGCTACTGACCCATACACCAACTCTGTTGGAGGGTATAGTTATTGCTTGACATAAGGAAGCATGAAATGTGAAGAAGATTAGACATTAGCTCATCGTTTTAGTCTGTGACAAATAAATGTCGTAAATTCATACTACTTTGGATGTATTATGCACATGAAATGCAAACAGAATGCGACCAAAAAAAGTTCTGATTTCAAAACTAGTGAAAGAAATGATACTTCATTGTTGCAGTGTCATCAAAACGTTGTGTTTTATTATAATTGCTCTATAAAGCCATCATGTGAAACTTGCTTTTAAGCTTAACAAAATAGAGTAATATATTCTCCCCCCAAAAAACAACACAAATGGCTTTGTCTCTTTAAGGATTCAATAGTTCTTTATTCCATTTAGCCATAACAATGCTGATTATTGTTGCAACAAATTTTGTTTTCCTCCCAAAGTTTACATATGCATGAACATGGCTTTACATGTTACTTTAAAAATTAAGTCTGAAAAGTCATACATTTGCATCTTTAAAATAATAATACATCACCAACAAGAAAGTCCATATAGTGATATATGATCCATAGTGAAACATAGCGAAAATGTGATGCAAAGGTAGATATGTTAAATGTCTGGTCCTACTCCGTGGTTCACATAAGTTCACAGGTAACTGCTATGTCAGGTTTCTAACTTAGTTCATGCAGAGTCGATGCAAGCAGGGCTTTCTAGGAGCCTGAGCTGATCTGGGACAAACTTGATGACAGAACTGCCATGTCTGCTGCACTCTGACCATTAACAAACAGGAAATAATTTCTCTTTATTTGTAGTATGGAGGTATATATTTCATTGATGTTCTGGACACTTTAAAAGCTTTCTGTCTTTTATACACCTGTGAAACAGAAAAGGGACAGAGAATTTTTGGTTCTCCTCATGTAGCAACCATGCAAAACAATTAGGCCGACAATCCAGGACGCACTTCAAAGAAGTTTTCTTTTGACCTTGGGATGTAAAATCAGTGGAGAATCTGGCCTCCAATGTTCAGACAGAACACAAACAAACCATATAATATTAAATAGCAACATTATAAATATTTCCAAAACACATTTCTTTTTCCTTATCTATCAAAAAAAAAAAGAACACAGGAGATCAGGCAAAGCTATTCAAGCAATGAATATGCAGATGGAAATATCAGACTTCCATTCCTGTGCATTCATCATTATGCATTCCATGTTCTGATTAGTGGGGATTCAGATGTGTCCTTTATTAGTTCAGCTGTGTCATACCACAGCTGTTTTCTAAAGAGAGCACAAACATTCATTTAATATAATCACAAATATACATTAACTGAAAATTGTTGTTCCATTTAAAAATGGAAAATTAAAAAAAAATTACAAATATCTTTAAAGGTGGGATTTAAACAATTTAAACAGGCTTGTTCACCAGCTCCAGACTGCCTCATATCTTGTGTGATCAAGACGTGTCATCATCTGATACCTGTTTCAGACATGGGAGAGTGCATATGAGATGCGAGGCCTGCGTCCTTTAGCACTGTTGGACACTGTAGACAGATACCTACATCACCAACCTCCAGTCCCTAAACAGGTGATTCATGGAAGTTAGAATGGAAGGATCACCCTTCACAATTTGAGAGGTTTTTAATATGTCTCTCGCAGAGCATCCTAGGTGAGCCCCTTTCTGGAACCGCACACTTGACTAAAAGGATCTCTGAGCAGACCCAGCCTGACAGCTTCTAATGTTCATATATTCACACATATATATGTCTTCACTTTACTCTCTTCACAAAGTCATGCTGGCTTTTCATTTCTAGGACATCCCTTTGGATCATCACACTGAGGGGTTTCAAAAGAAGAGCTAAACCAGGACCTTTTACACCACTCCAAGAGGATAACATGAAGTGCTTATTTCCTTTTCTAGCAGCCTGTTTTACTAGTTGCCAAGAAAAAAAGGAAAAATAAATCAGGAACAATTTGCTTTTCAAAAGCTGAAACACAAGTAAATATGAGAAATAGACTGAACAGGTTTTAAGCTTAACTTTGCACAAACTCTTTCAACATGTTTCAGGAACAGGATGAAAGTTTTCGATTTTGCTGTGTCTATTACAACATTTTAATAAATTGCAACCTTGTGTATCACTCAGACAAAATGTGCATGTTAAATATTATAGTTTATCCCTGAATGGGTGCAAGCACATAGCACACATGCACAAAAGCAAATCTATAAACCTTCACATTATTTGTTTCCAGACTCAGCTAAAAAATATATGGAAACTATTTTCTATGTTTTTCCACCTCAGATTCTTCACATGGTCTTTACGTAGATTTCTGTAAGCAATGAATGTAGCTAAGAGTAGGTGGAGAATAAATGTTGTATGTGGTGCCAACTATATAGAGCAGTCGTGACTAGGTTTAGCAACATTCATTATAATTGAACAGAAGTTCAAAAGCTCTGCTGCTGAACAGATATTTTTCCTATATCTTCTCATCAGTTTTGACGAAATTATATATATTGAGAAAACCAAGCAAGTGAGTAAGACCACTTTAAAGAAAATGTCACTTATCTCTAAACAAAGGATAAATAAATATGTTTAAATCAGTGTTATGATCTGGAAGGTATATGTTGTTTTGCAACATTCCACTAGCAAAAGGGGGTTCTGCTGCATTTGTCTCCACAATTTTCTTCCAATTCTGGGCAATGACATTGAGGTATTCTTTATTGGATGATGCAGGCTTTTTAGAAGTAGGATTAAGGATCCATTTCTGTATCAGAAAGAAGGCTTCCATCACAGGATAAGAAAGCATGACAGAAGTTGCCGGTCAATGGACAGAAATTGACTTTGGGATCTCTAGGGCTAAATTCATGCAGGGCTACAGCTGGATCTGTAACACCACAGCCTTACACTTTGTGAGGCAGTAGCAAACCATAGATTTGGAGGATCAGGAGCAAGGAAGATAAGAAACATAACCAACCACGTGGACCATAATTGGGAACTAAGGGCATTGTAATTCACAGGCCTATGGTGCTTTAAATGTAAAAAAAAAATAGTGCCAGGGAGATAGTACTAAAGACTGAGGACTAGAAGTAGTCACAGAATTTCCACTAAATTTCCATTCATCGTGCAGGGAAAATGTACCGCACTGAGGCACTTTGGCCGCAGGATCTGATGGTTGTAGTACCTCAGCAAGCAGTATTTAACCATTTAACCATTGCCTACTAAGACTGAGCCAACACTTCATAGGGACTCACTTCCAGAAAATTATTGAGACTGACTGGATGTGCAGAGAGCTTGGAGCCACTAAGCACTCTTAGCCCCAAACCAGATGTGGTGATTTTTGTTTCAACCAACCATTGTTTTCTATAACAAGATATTTCTTTAAGATTGTCTTAGGATGGCAAGCCTTAGGATGAAGAAGATGCTGGAGAACTTTTCAAGTTAAGGAGATGAGAACTGGTTTAATCAATTCAGCTTCACTTTTTCTTCCTTAAGTAGCATGTAAGAATGGCCATGTTCCTTAAACTGAGGAGTATTACAATTCCTGTGTCTAGGCTAACATATGCTATCTGCCTTAAGTTTGTTTAGAACTAGCAGTATTTCTGTCTAGGTCTGCATCAAATAAAGACCCAACCTGTGTGATAATCACAAAGTAGTAGAATTGCATTTGTTGGAATTGTTACAATTATTACTGTAAGCTTAGAAGGATAGCAGCACCGATCCATAAACGTATTTATATGTTAAACTCCCACCCAAGTCATAAATCATTAAGGGTCTATGCCTTGGTATAGACAAAGTCAAAGATGCTGTTATTGTTGACTCATAATAAAATCACGCTGTCAAGATTACATTCCTGTTGCAAGGTTACATTTGTGTCAGGACTTCTTCTCTCAAAAATCCCTCTGAAAAAATTTAGTTCTTAACATTTGCCTGTTATTACATGATTTAGCCAAAGGGAGAAATAGTAGAACATTGTTATCTGAGCTTTGCCTTTTTAATAGACTTCTTAACTTGAAAAAGAAACTTATTGTTTTTTTCTGCTTTCTGAATGAAAGAAAAGCTATGTTTTAGTAAATGTACAAATTAAAGTTAAATGTAAACATGCAGTGCAAGGCAATATCTTGCAGTGTGTGCTGAAATTGCAATATAAGCTGAAATCAAGCATTAATTTAGTCACTGGAGTAAAAATTTGAGATGTTCAAATGAATATGCTGTCTTTACTAATAAATTGCTACTAATATCTCCCAAACGTTTTTGTTATATGCTTTATTAAAATTGTGGACTCTGATACATTTATAAAGAACAGAACATTATTAGATGGGAAGAATATGAGGTGTCCCAGGCTGGTAGAGATACATAGATATTAAACCAACAGGAGCTAGGATCGGGAAATATCAAAATATTTTAACTGATACGTAAACTGGTAATATCACAATGTCTGTATTTAGATTTAGCACCCTACTTTTTCAAAGGTCTTTCAAAAAGTTATTTCAGAGTAATGATGTCTCCTATTAGTTTTATCTAAGGCTGGGAGCACTGAAAATACGTGAATACAAACCCTCACTTAGGTTTTTAAATGTAATCACTGACCAAGTTTTGAAGATTAGGCTTTAAGAAAGCGAACTTTAATGCCCCACTTTAATGCAAAAGGGGCACTAAAAGAAGACTTTTCAATACTCCACTGCAGGCACACACATGCACAGACACTTATGCACAGTTTCATACTGCAGAACACATATAATGGCAAATTTCCATTTTTCTTTTGTTTTCAATGAACATTTTTTACAGAAGATTTTTAAATTAACAACACCCTTGTCCCTGAATAGTCACTTACTTAATAGTATTTTAATATTTTCTTCAGAAGACGACACTGATCCATGTTGCTGAAATGTACTATCACTGGGGTTTATTCCAGATTTGAATTTGGCATATAAAACATGATGTTTATGTAGTGCTTCTTCAGTCCTTAAGTTAAGTCCTTTAGAATTAATCTAAAAATCTCCACTGTCTAGGTCTTAATCCATGCTGCCTCTTTTTAATTCGTATACTTTTCTAACCCTTAACAGAAACAAATTTCCTTTTTTGCTCTGCTTCTCAAAGCCTTTTAGAAAACTAACTGTCTGGTAGTAATTTTATCCAGCTTTCTAGTCAGACACATAATCCATTTACCACATAAACCAAGGACAAAAAATTACAGGAGAGCCCTAGGGAATGAACCACCCTTCATAAAAGTGTAGTTGCTTTGGATTAAAATCTGTACAAAACAAGTTCACGGTTGAAAGCACAGGTTGTATTTTTGTTTGTCTGAGCTCTGGTGCAGACAGTAGGAAAATCTTACATAACTTTTAAAGGCAGCCATATATTTATATGTTACAGAAGATGTTGATCTGGAAATGGGACTGAGTTTGTACATGTTCTTTCAAACTAGTTCTTTCCTAACTGAACCTGCTCCCTCAACCTGAAGAGACTTAGAAAAGGCTTTTCCAGGACAGCTTAAAGCTGTGACAAACAACTACCTGAGCCTGTGAAATCCTGCTAGCGAAACTCAGTTCCTCTTTGGAGACATCTAATCAGATGCTGTCTGTTGCTTGCACTTTCTCACTCTCAGTAGTTCTTTCTTAATAACACCCTTCTCACAACTTCATTTTCGGACCAGTGTGAGAAAACAACTTCACTGTGCTTTCTTTCTAACATTTTAATAACTTTCCTTTTCCTTTTTTTTAAAGTCATTGTAGGCTGAAACAGAAGCAACATTGAAACAAAACAAAAAAAACCCCAACCAACAGACAGATCAAAATAATTTTTAAAGCAATTATTATTAACATGAGCTAATTTATGTCAAAAAATACAATAACTCAGAACTAAAAGTGAACTTCAGCTGGATCCCAGGCTTTCCATTTTCCCTAGGTAGTTCTTTCCACACATTTTTCAAATTTGTTTTACAAATTTAAAGCTTTTATCAAAAGATTGCTGCTTTCCCTTCTCTCCCACACCACTGTGTTCAACTACAGTTGTCCCAGGCTGGCAGTTGTAAGTCGATTAACTCGAGGCTTTTTGTTCAGAGTGAGGATCCAAGCCTGTAAAAATGTGTATGGTAGTGCATTACTATTTAAAATTGAGAAACAACATGAATAGGAAAAAAAAAATTTTTCTTAAAACCTGAATTTAGAAGAATGTCATGTGCAGATTAATGGCCTGGCAGACATGATGACCTGTGGATTGACAGACCGCAGTGCCAACTGTGGAGCTGAACATGAATGCTGGCCCCCACAACTGAGTTTCCGTGTAAGTGTCAGTGTCAGTTGACTCCTTCCTCCAACCAGAAGAATAAATGCGTGCAGTCTGCAAATTAGAAAATACGGAGCAGCTATTGTTCAGCAGCAGCATTTATAAGAGCTCTGAGGCTGGAAACCAGACTGTTTTAGGCTTCTAGTTAGATGCACCTGGCAGAGTAAAAGTGTTTTAAAATACCTATCAGGAAAGATGAGAAGTTGTCCAGAAGACAGGGAATTACTACTTAAAATATCTAATTCTTCTCTTTTTTAATATGATATCAGGCTGGAACCTTCCACAACATTATTTTCCTCCTTTCTTTACTGACATCATAGGCCTGTTTTGCTATCTTTGTAATTTCTTACTTTATCATCTTCCCTGTTGGGAATTGGTGTCATTTGCACATTGTATCATTGGGTCTTGCATGAAAATACTGCATCTAGATACATTCAGAATTAACAGGTTTGCTCTATAGCTTATTCAAAATTTCCAGAAATGACCCGCTTAATTTTTCTTTCAATACTTTAATTTCGTAATGGAAGGGAGGGAGTGAGGAAGGAAGGAAAGTGAGGGGAAAGGGAGGGGGGAAAGGGAGAGGGAGAAAAGAAGGAAGGAAGGAAGGAAGGAAGGAAGAGATAGAAATAATCATTGTTTTTTTATATGACCTAGGGAAGGAGACAGAACCACAAAAATTTCAAGAAATCATGTTTAGTGATAGAAGCATTTTACGATTTTCTCCAAGAGCAAATCAACCATTCCTTTCCTTTCCTTTCTTAGAGAAACATTCATTCTGACAATACTCACTTTCTCTACCTTTGCAAACAAAGGCTAAGCAGAGTACCACTAAAAGGATGATTTCTGCACATGCAATTAAAATGTGTGTAACAAATTAAGCTTTTAAGAACCCTGAAGATTATTTCATAGTATCCTAAAATAAGAGTAAAATTATGTCATCAAAATTTTCATTTTTTTATATCATCTCAGTGGCTTTTTCTAAAATTTGTACATCCACGTATCATTTCCTTGACACGTGGACATATGGTAATATTATAACCTCACTAAAAACAGGCTGAGGCTGAGTAGTATTTCCACACCTGGTAGTGCTGACTACAGAGTGAGATTTGTCCTTTTACTATGCAAGATTTTCACATCTTAAATATGTAAGATGAAAAATGGCATTTTTTCATACTTAGGATATTGTTTGGCATGAATCTGGTAAGATTTCCAGTTTAATGGCAAAAATACATATTGTTAATGCCGGTTCCATGTCTAAAGCTATATCCTGTACCATCAACTCTCGTTTAATCTTGGAAAAGATACAAAATTTACTTAGTTAATGCATATGAACTTGTTCAATATATTTAGTCTTCTAGAAGCCTTGGCTAAAAAGAGTATTTAAATGTAATTAGATTATTAGTGACATTAGTTTTATGTTCTTGGTCAGTTTTCTAGTGAAATAGTGGAATCACAGAAGTACTGTAGAATTTGCCATGATTGGGACAGGCACTGGACTAGAATGGTAATGCTAATGGAGGTCAGTGGTGAGGTACATGAGGAAAGCTTGCAAATATCTGCTGACATACTTATTAAGTCTAGGGCATACTCTACTTTCTAGGTCATTGTTATTATCTGGTTCTTTAAACAAAACTGCAGATTAATTTAGATACTTTCTTATTTCCTACGTGTGAACAATAAGACCCAAAGACACTGAAGCCTCTGTAATAATGTTGGACAACTAACTTATCATTTAAACATAGATCTCATAATAAAGCTGTCTGATTGTTTAAATGGTATTGTGTCCCCAAATATGCTGAAGTCCCAAATCTGGGATACTCCACCTACACACCCCTGTATTTGCACTAAATTGCTGAAATGGATATACTGTAAGCACGATCACTTTGGGAAACTATTCCACAATCTAATAAACTTCAGTGCCAAGATATTTCCCCTGACTCTGTAAATATTTTCATTACCTCAGTTTAGTTCCATTGCCGTTAAATATTCCCCAAACTGTTTATGTCTACTTTGTTGTTCCAAAATTCAAATCCTGAACTCAATTTCACAGGTATGTTTGTGACAAGTGTAGTGGGGCAAGGAGTTTTTAATAAGGTTGATGGTCCAAGCTATGTACAATCTGAATAGGGGGAAAAAGTTCTTTCTGTTCTGAAAAGAGGAATCTCAGAAGTCTTTTGCACAGAGCAATTTATGTTTCTGTATATAAACTGGGAATTATAAACTGACGGCCACATTGGATAGAAGGTCAAACTGTACTTTTGAAGAATAAAACAGTCTCTGTAGGGAGCCAATGGATCCCACTTGCAGGGATCTTTTTTATAAAGTTATGAATGATTTTATAGGTAATGTGAAGATTCTTCAAGAGGAATGAAAATTTTCCTGATGTCCCATGAAGAGAAATGTGCTTGTGAAGGCATGGCCAATTGATTCATGAATGCAGAAATTAATAACTGTCAACTGCAAGAAGGTATCAGTGAGCTTTATTTTGTTCACGAATCCAAAAACTCTGCTACCCTTTCTGACCTCACCATCTCCTCGTATTTGCCTTCCCATTTACTTTCAGTGAGGAATTTATGAAAATACCTGTAGATATTCCTGAATATTTTGTTCTTCATTTTATAAAGAGAGAAATATGAGCTCATTTGCCCAAGGATAAAATATCAAGTTGCATAACTGTATTGTAGAATTCATTTATTTCTTTGTAAAAACAGTTCTCTTCTGAAGACATAACTGAAGGCAATTGTTGCTCAGACTTCTGTATTTTCTGTGAAATTACATTGTTTCTCTGGGTATCTTTTATAAATTTGCATGTGGAAAATGATATTATTTCTATGAAGTATTATCTCAAATGTCTTCTTTATTAATTTATCTAAAAACAAGTACAATATTTAATAGACAAGGCCCATCTCATCTTCTTTATGTTCAAGGTGAAATTGAGTTTTTAATATTTTAATTAAGGTGCAAATTTTCTCAATGTAATTTTACATTCCTCCTCTTACATTGTAATGATATTAATGACATTTTCAGATTCTAGATCTTACCATGCTTTTATTCTCCATGTCTGCACTGTCTAGACCACATTGGTTTGACAACTCACTAATGGGTGGTGGATACTGGATTATAAGAACACTTGATAAGATATTTTGCTCCTTAGTGAGCAGTTTTGTCTCATTTCTGGACTTTCCAAAGTAATGTCTTGATGCTTCTAGTATTGTTTTTGTCAGAAAACCACATATATGATGTATACAGTACATGTTCTTGCCATTTTCAAGCTTCCTCAACAGCCTAATCGAATGAAGAAAAAAGTGCTGTTTCTTCAGCAGCAACCTAACACATGACTGAAAAAGATCATATGATCGTTGACCAGCTTTGTTAATGGACTTTCTTGAGCAGTTTTACCTTGGTTATTGCTGAGATGTATTACTAATGTGGCATGAAATTTCCTTATCACTGTATTATCTTATTTGCTAAAGACTTGTGTCTATATATATAGTGTTGATCTTTACATAATAGTCCATTTAAGATCTTATTCAAAGTATTCTGTATGTTCATTTACTGTGATTTAAATTATCTGTTGCATTATCTTTATCAGCAGGAGGAGGAATAATTTGGTTGGTATGTTCCTTGGAGCTTGCTACTTAATCATAGCCAAAATCAGTATTGCAAACTTGGGGTCTGATAGAGATGCACATCAGTGTGATGAGATCTTTCTGTGTTTCCTTTAGTATGTACCAAAATTTCTGAGGGAAGATGAGTGCATGGTAGATAAACATGTATTTTGAACATGTTAACATGTCACTCATTCTCCTTGAAATTCTATGAAAACAAACACCAGTTGGCAAGATCTGTGTCCGACTAAGAAACTCATCCATTCGACAGGTACTTATGACAGACACTGTATTAATAGTTTCTCCCAAGCAAAATTGCTGAACCATGCTTTATATATCAGCATTTGACTAGTTAAGCTTCATCTCTGCTACCCTTAATTTGATGTCAAAATGAAATATTTTCTGTCAGAAGGCACAAACAGAAATCAATGGAGGAGAGCATCTCAAATAGCTGAACATATTGCCATCTGCACCTGCTGAGAGCTTAGAAAGTCTTCCAAATGGACCCGAACTAGTGACAAGAAAGGGGTTGCAGCAGCAGCAGCAATGAAAGACAACATAGATTAATCAGAAGTATAAATTCTTATGGGAAATTGCTTGTAGTCCAGACAGAAGGTGATGTGGGATTGACCAGTAACAGAAAGTAATGTGGCATCGGTATGTGCTCACCCTCCAGAGGTTCATGAACGGGAAATAGCTTGCACAATTTTTTCTTTCTCTCTACCCAGACAACTCAAAAGACTACATACTTGTTTCTGCTATAACTAAAGTTGTCTAGCTTTTACTGTTGCCTCTGAGATGGCAGGTTGATAAAGAAAAACATGAACATGTTAGTCATAGCTGTAGAGACATCAAGAAGCACAGTGTTTGCTGAAATCATAAAAAACAGATTGCTACTTCTAGAATAGATTAATGAGATCCTATCAAGAACTAAAGGTTGTTATGCAAGGAAATGCCATTCCCTCAAATATCTTACACTTTAAAGTGGCATATATGAGAGTAGCACAACATCTAAGGTTAAACATCCACCACCAGATGAAAAATTGTTGTAGACTCTGGTTGTGACTTAGCTTCAGACCTAGAAGAAGGTGCCTATAGCGTGTCTGCATTTGAGCTAGATGGTCATCACAGTCAGCAGACATCTAGTCAGTGCAGTTAATGGACCCTAGAGTTCACCAAACATCTGTTTTTCCATCTAGATCTCATCGTAAATTCACAGACTTTATGAGCTAGATCACCATGGACTAGAGTGGATTCTAAGGCACTGACTCATGGGTAGACAACCAAAATATAGACACCTACACATCTGGGGCTGAATCCTATGCAGTAGTACTGGAGTCATAACAATTTTCTTTTTCAGTTACAGTGAAGAGCAAAGACTTATCTCCATGTATGTATTTTTGCTCAAACATAAAGAGAGGAACAGATTGATAATAAAGGTTTTCTCTTGAAGACAGAGGCATTTAATTCATGTTCCTTGTGAAACTCTAGTTGAGACAAAGGAATGAATAATAATGACATAGCTCCAGCCTCATTTATTAGGAAAAATGCAGAGAATATGGGCAAAAGTGCTGAATCAGAGATGGGTATCTGAGGTGTATATGATTGCAAATAAGTCCAATTTCTATTTCTTTGTGAAACTGCTGCTTGTTGCCCTGTCTGTTTACATTAAAGTGACTACAAAGTATGGATTATATATATATCTTGGTTGCAACCCTTTCTAAATTCTGTTAAATATCCCTGAAACTTCAGAAATATGAATCACTTAAGCTATGACTTGTGATGATAAAGATATATTATGGTTATATATTTCAAACTACTGCAGCTTATCCTTCCAGATGTCAGAGAAATATTCATTAGTGAGAAAATCAGCTTGCAAATACTAGATCATTAGATGTTCCTGTAAACTTGGCTGAAGTGATGACTCTCTCTTGTGTATTTTGAAATCTTTACTTCAAAAATATGGATGTATAAATACATATTGATGTCTAATAGTAAAGCAAAATTGAGAATGTCTTGCTGCTATATGAAATACACCTACAGAAAGGTGACCTTAACTTCCTAGTGGTCACCATATAAGGACAGTTCTTAGAGTAATGAAAACACCATGGCTCCATTGATTTCACCAGATCTTCACAAATTTCTTTGAGCTTTGAAGGTGGTGCACATACATAGTAGTAGGTGACTTGAATCCAGCAAAATTTGAACTTTGGCAATTTTGTGATCTAGTTTTGAGGATGTTTATCTAGTTTCTTGCTTTCGGTTAGGTAGATTCCAATATTGGCAGTTCAGATGTGTTACAGTTAATGTTTTTAAAAGTGCAGTTTTTAAGGGTGTGGCTGTGTCAGCTTTTTAGTACTGTAATTATGGTTATCCTTGTTTTCCAAATCAGCTTATATTGTCATTGAAATTTGTATCAGAAATTATTTTATGTGGGTTTCTTGTACAAGCAAAAAAGTAACATTCTGTATGTCAGGAGTACAGACCAAAAAATCATGATTAATAGGATCTTTGTAGAAACAACATTTCACAAATTTGCTTTGCTCTGTTTTAATAGAATTAATAGATTTTTAGAAAATTATCCTTTTCCAACAAAACTACCTTTCTTTGATAGAAAATTGTATCACTGAAAAGCTTTTTGACCAGCCTATTTAAATTAAATAAATGATGATGTTTATGTTGCCTACCTAAGTGAAATTTCAGATCAGTACAAGAATCACGCTCTGCTTGAGAAACAAAACAGAGAAGAGCAAAGGTGGATTAGGAAAGGACAGAGCCTGGGGAATTGCAACTGAAGAGATGATCTATCTTGCCTATACACCTACACACCTGAATTGTCCCTGGAAAGTACATCTATTTCCTCCATGATAAAAATTATGCCTGATCTCTGCCCATAGACTTAATGGACAGAGTTCTTTTTCTTTTCTGGCAACATTTTTTTCAATTTGAAAGGAATTCAACATCTTTAAAATTTCATAGACTTTCAATATTTTACTGTACTAAATATTAAACATGAGAAATTTAGATATCAGAAGCCTGTCTCTCTCTCAGCATTTGACAGCCTGGAAATGCTTACTTTGAAATATATTTAATAGAAAGACTGGAAAGAAACAGAAATTGAATGAACGGCTATTATGAAAAGCAGATTTAAATAATGGCCAGGACACACCATTTCTATTAAGATCTGTCCGCAAATTACTGTAAGTAAATCCCTTACCAAATGAAATCCATTTACTCTGATTTCCCCACAAAACAATCAATATGCCCTTAAGGTTTTATGCCAGCATCATGATATAAAGCTATATTTAGTAATCCGTCATTTTGGGGTCTTTGCTATTCTTCAAATATCTTTCTAAAAATGCCTGAGTATAGAAAAAACTGTTACAGGCCATGCTTAGAGCATTCCTCTAGCTAAAGGAAACTAAATAAAATGGTTAATCCCAAGGCTAAAATAGAGCGTACCATGTACTGCAGTTTGCAGACTGATTCTTGGTTTAGTTTGGATTATGTTTTTTCTTAACCCAAAGATTGTTTAAGACAAATCACAGAAACAAGGACCAGAATCCAAAGTTCAGAGGAGTGCCCTTACAACTGGGTTACAAAGGCTATTCATTCTTTTTCCCACTGAAACATTAATGTTTTTTAGCCCTTGGTATTGTGTCAACAGCAATTAAAAACGTTGCAGACAAAGAATGTTTTGCTATTCTTTTGAGGCAGATGGGATGTCTGTTCCTCAACGAGATCTGTACAGGAAGGTTCTATACAGGTAGCTTCTACTGTTGCAGAAAAACTGGAATACACTTGAGATCAGGTCAGAACAGAAGCAGTTTATTAGTACTGCTGTAGGAGAGAACACAGAGCAGCAGCTTGGCAGGCTCTGCTGATACGGACTCTGCCCAAATGGGGCAGTTACAGAGCTTATACACCTTTAGGCAGTACAAACTGTTCTTCACCAAAACTGTTTCATGTAAACAGGACTAGGTAAACAACAACAGCAACTGGAACTCTTCAGGTAAGAAGGCTCTAGACAATACATCCTTTTACAATTCACTTGTTAATTAAATCGTGCTCTCTAGTGAAACCATCAGCTGCAAATATTTCTTAACTAATGATGATGAGATGTTAACTATCTTCCTTCCACAACTAGAATCTTTTATGGTTATGTTAAAAAAAAAAAACATTGGCAAACCAGTGTTTCTTCTTCTGTCCGTGACAGACCTTCCCTGAGCACTCCTAACGGATCAGGCCCATGGAGAGTCTGAAGCAGCAGAGCTCCTTAAAGAAGAGCTCGGTACTGAGCCAGGGAGATCTGGCCATGTCCAGAAGCAAAACTGTAAGCGGCTAAGGAGATTTAAATACAAACAAGCACCTAATGAGAGCATTGATTCTTGTGTTTGAGAAGCAGTTAGCCAACGAGTTAATGAATTATAATTAACTGATATCTCAATTCCACCAGTCATTGTATAAACACCTAAGTCAGCCCTTTTTTGGATTTCGCCTTTAGTGACAAACTGACTCCAAACACAGTTAAATTCATCTTCCAATGTCTGCAATGGCTTCCACAATTGCAGAAGGACATTTTGACAAATGATTGTAGCTTGAGGGGAGGTTGCAGAAAGTCAGCTTTCTTCTCCAAAGCAGACTGGGATTCCATTTAAGGCAGTCACCACTTACTTCAATTCCAGTCCATGCCTGTTAGACAATCTTTTCTGGCAGGGCTACTCCGAACTCGGGGGACAGCTTAACAACAGATATAGTCTGCATTTCCCTGCATCACCCAAGCTAGACTGCTATTCTCATTTTTCTTTTTCTTCCAGACATCATTGTCTTACATCAGTACCTTTGGAATAACTGCAGAAAACAGTTTTGAAATGAAAGTGATTTCCATGTGTTACATGTGAATGGCAGAATTTCAAACACTAATGTAGAAAGAATGATTATTCGTCTGCACTTGAAACTCAAGAGGATCCACAGCAAAATGTAAAGTTATCTTCCAAGCCTTAGTTACAGAAGAGCTATTGTAGGACACACAGAAGCACACACTTCTCTTTTTTTTCATCAAAAAAGCAATAATAACCTCTTCTGCTAAATGCCAAAAAAAGAAGAGCTTTTTTTATAACCAATACACACAAGGTCAGAAATATCTGGAATGTTATTACTAACTCACTGATGAAGGTGAAAAGAATATATCAACCATGTTGTGACAAATTGACTGTTTGGCATGCACCAGAAGAGAGAGCTTTGGAGCTAAGTGTGTCTTTTCTGTAAGAAAATTCCCTTGCTCCATCTGAGAAGTGATCTGTGAATGACACCTCTGTACCTTTCAGACCGAGATGTGCAAGAACTAAAAAAAATAATCCAGAAATAACCCATAAGATTCTGTCCTGGTTTTGGCTGCGGTAGAGTTAATTTTCTTCCTAGCCGCCAGTATGGGGCTATATTTTGGGTTTGTGCTGACAACAGCGTTGATAACAGAGGGATGTTTTTGTCACTGCTGAGCAGGGCTCACCCAGAGCCAAGGCCTTTTCTGCCTCTCACCCCACCCCACCAGCGAGGGGGCTGGGGGGGCACAAGGAGTTGGGAGGGGACACAGCCGGGACAGCTGACCCCAATGACCCAAGGGATATCCCGTACCGTATGATGTCATGCTCAGCATACACAGCTGGGGGAAGAAGGAGGAAGGGAGGGATGTTTGGAGTGATGGCGTTTGTCTTCCCAAGTAACCGTGACACGTGATGGAGCCCGGCTTCCCTGGAGGTGGCTGAACACCTGCCTGCCCGTGGGAAGTGCGGATGAATTCCTTGGTTTGCTTTGCTTGTGCGTGTGGCTTTTGCTTTACCTATTAAACTGTCTTTATCTCAACCCATGAATTTTCTCACTTTCACCCTTCTGATTCTTTTGCCCATCCCACCGAGGAGGAGTGTACGAGCCGCTGTGAGGGGCTGAGTTGCCGGCTCAGGTTAAACCACAACAGATTCTCTGATTCTAATAAGCTAACAGACCTGTTTTGAAAAATATGGGTCAATTGTTCTCTAATCAGTTTCCCAGACAGCACTATATCAGTTTCCTTTAGACAAACCCTGTGACAAACCACAAAATTGTTTCTGACCAAATTCTCTTATTTGCTTGTTCCACTGTACTCATGCATGAGAATCACTGCAAAGAGTGCCTAGAAATTGGCTATGATATGCCATGCTGTTGTGCTAGGATACTGTGTTCAAAGGAATGGAAATAACTTACATTTCCATTCCTCACAGTTCTGGATCTATGAATGAGATACCTATATGTCATTATAGGCAACACCAATCAAACTACAAATCTTGATGTACTTCATAACTAAACACACATTACCACATCATCTAGGGAGAATCTCACCAATGTGCTGCCATATTCAGTATTGCACAGCCTCCCATGAGAACTACAAAAATTTGACCAAAAGCAGTGGACAAATCACATACACTTTAAAAAAGTACAGTAATAGAATTCTCCTTTTTAAGTGGGAGGCATAGTCAAAGACTGACTGCACTTACTTTGCTAGCATTGATAATACAGTAACTATGAATCAGTATATGCAAGTGGAACTGAAATTAAACTAAATCAGGACTTAGAGGAACCAATGATTCCTCTATGCTTCAACTTTAAGTTTGTGTAAGAAAACCTGAAATGATACTGAGATCAGTGAACTCCCATCTCACCAAAATGAAGCTTTTTGATGCATACACCTCCAAATCCAAAATAACTCAAAATCTTCAGAAATCTGAACATTGGGAATGGCATCCATTTTGCATGGTGACAAGGGAAACCAGACAGAGCCAGAAACAGGCAAATAAAAGAATCACCGTGCGTCCTGGTTTTGGCCAGAACATGATCAATTCTCCTTTCAGTAGAGTTTTTCCTTCAGTTAAGTTTCTTCTAAGTAACTGCACTTTCTGAAGTTGACTACATGTTTTTCAGACAGCGTCTGCTTTCAGAATTGATAATGCTTGATATTTATAGTTGTTACTAAGGAAATGGTATGACTGGTATGCAGAAAGGCCCACGTTTATACTTATTCCTATGGGAACCAAGGTCACTGCTGGCTCTCTTATGGTCCACAAATTAAAAGGCATAAAAGGGTCACACCTGTGGGAAAGAGCAACAGGACAGGTGATGAAAAACTGACCAACGAGGTATTCCATCCCATCCACATGATACTCAGTATAAAGCTGAGAGATTACAGGGGCCAAACTTTCTTCTTTCATGGCCAGCATCCCTGTGGGACTTTGCTTGTTCTCCTGCCTTCAATCCCAATCTGCTTATTCCTGAATATGGTTCCCATCTGCTGCTGAGTCCAATCCGGAACACCCAGGTGCCCACCCTGACACATCAGCAGGGTGAGCCATCACAGCAGGCAATTCCGTAATCATCATTGGGAAGCTCAATATTGGGTTTTTATATTTTTATTTCTGTTATTAGTAGTATTAGTATTATTATACTCTTTTTCATTGTTATTGTTTTATTGAAGTTGTTTTAATTTTCCAACCCATAAGTCTCCCTTCTTTTTCTCCTTTCCTTTCCCTTCTGGGGAAGGAAGAGGTAACAGAGAGCACCTGTTATCTGCTTTATCTGTTATATCTGCTTTAATTGCCAGCCCCGCCTTAAACAGTGATAACCGTGTTAAATGGGAATGCTAAAGAAGGGCGTATGGAAGCTCAAGAGCAGTCCATCCCAATGAGCAGAAAGTCAAGCAATTATGTCAGGAGGTCTGCATGGATGAACAAGGAGCTCCTTGCAATACTTAAACATAAAAAATAATTATACAGAAGGTGGAAGCATGGACATGTAACCTGTGAGGAATACAGAGACACTATCCAATCATGCAGGGATGTGGTGAGGAAAGTCAAAGCAAGGAATACTAACTCTTGGTGGAAGAGGACCAGTTAGGGAATACATAAGCAAAGTGAACCTAGAGAATTCCATGGGTCCTGACAGGATGCAGCCATGACTGCTAAGGGAGCTGGTTGATGTCACTCTGAGGCCACTCTTGATTATCTTTGAATGACCATGGTGATTGGGAGAGGTGTCTAAGGATTGGAGAAAAGTAAATTTCGCTCCTATCTTCAAAAAGGGCAGGAAAGAAAACCTGAGGAACTACAGATCGGTCAGCCTCTCCTCAATCCCCCAGAATGTGATGGAGCAGCTAATCCTGGAAACCATTTACACACACATGAAGAAAAGAAGGTGATCAGGAGTGATCAGCATGGATTCACAAAAGGGGAAATCATACTTTCCTAACCTGACAACCTTCTATGATGAAATGATTGGCCTGGAAGATGAGGAGAAAGCAATGTATAATGTGTACCTTGACTTCAGAAAGGCTTTCGACACTGTCTCCTATACCCTCACAGGCAAGCCGTAGAAGTGTGGGCTGGATGAACAGACAACGAGGTAGACTGAAAACTAGTTGAACAACTGAGCCCAGAGGGTGGCAATTCGTGGCACGAAGACTAGTTGGAGGCCAGTAACTAGTGGTGTACCCTAGGGATCAATACTGGGTTTAATACTGTTCAACAGCTTCATCAATGATCTGGATGATGGGCCACAATGTACCCTTAAGAAGTTTGCTGATGACGCAGAACTGGGAGGAGTGGCTGATACACCAGGTGGTTGTGCTGCCATCCAGATGGATCTCCCCAGGCTGGAGAAATGGGCTGGCAGGGACCTCATGCAGTTCAACATAGGGAAGTGCAAAGTCCTGCCCTTGGGGAGGAACAACTCCAGGCACCAGCACATGCTGGGGGCCAACTGGATGGAAAGTGGCGCTGGGAGGTACTCCTTCCCCTCTACTTGGCACTGGTGAGGCCACACATGGAGTACTGCATCCAGTTCTGGGCTCCTCAGTACAAAAGACATGTGAACATACTGGAGAGAGTCTAAGGTGACTAAGGGACTGGGGCACCTCACATACAAGGAAAGGCTGAGAGAGCTGGGACTGTTTAGCCTAGAGAAGGGAAGGCTAAGAGGGGAACTTATTAATGTATACAAATACCTGAGGGGAGGGTGCAAAGAGGACGGAGCCAAACTCTTTTCAGTGGTGCCCACTGCCAGGATCAGAGACAACGGGCACAAACTGAAACACGACAGGTTCCCACTGAACATCAGAGAACACTTTTTACCTGTGAGGGTGACCCAGCACTGGCACAGGTTGCACTGAGAGGTTGCGGACTCTTTATCCTTGGAGATATTGAAAAGGTGTCTGGACATGGTCCTGGGCAACTGGCTCTGGGTGGCCCTCCCTGAGCAGATGGTTGGACCACATGATCTCCAGAGGTCCTGTCCAACCTCAGCCATTCTGTGATTCTGTGAGTGGAGAGGCAAACAGAAACATTTGCAATTATAGCTGTATCTATGGTGCGGTTTTTTAATTTTTTTCCCATAAGGGGAACCCTGATATTCCACCACAGTGTTGCATGACAAGAAAGAAATGAAACACCACCCAGAGCATCAAATGTCTACTCTAATCAATTTAAACCAACCTAGAAAAAAATCTACATTGAATTAATATCATTTAACTTGGACAAACAAAAGGCTCAGCCCACACTGTTGGGATTTTTACTGCACTTCCAAGGAAATAATACACTGAGGTTCTATCATACCATCTTGTGATGATACAACTTTACAGCATAACAGACAAGTACATAGCAATATTTTTAAAAAGACAATCATTAGCAAAAAATGGCCAATACAGTCACTGAACAAAAACAATACTATAATTTGAAAAGAGGTGTTGAGGACCAGCAGTCTGCTGTTTAATGAGAAAAGGAAAAATGGCACTATACATCAAAAACTGAGGGGTAGACAGGAAAAAAAACCACACTTATACACGGTCTTGGACCACTAGTAACAAACAGGGCTTTGCTGTCATGCTTTCAGTGCAATCACTGTCGCATACATGAGCAGGTATTTGTTGCATAAATTTGCTTTTTGTGTTGTAGAAGGATAAAATGTTTTATAACCTTTACTGTGGTAGAGATATATATATATATATGATTAATGTCTGGATAGGTTCATCTTTATCTTCTACATTGTATTATTTATATTTTATATATAAAAGCTGAAATATGTAAATCTCTAAAGCATACCTTGCAATACTTTTTTCTCTTTTGTTGCTGACTGGAATATTGGTAACATCCTGCAACAAACACTACTAAATATTTCAGAAATTTGACTGGAAATAATCAATACTGCTTAAACAACTCCTCCCACCGAACACATTGGACACAAGAGCAAAACCACAAAAGATTTCTGCAGACCAATTGAATTAATTTGGGCATATAAACAAAGGACTGCTAAGAAAAGCCAGTGGGTAACAAATCGCTATTGTTTTTCAATTTATCAAATGAAGAATTGACAAAAATTTTATAACATTATCTTTGCATATAATCAATCTATGCAAGACAAGTTTTAAAGAAGTGAGAGGTGCAGCAAATAAAATAGATATATCCATGGACTTACTCAAAATGAGGCAACAGGAGAGATCACAAAATTGAATAAATTCTGCTTTGCAATTGTTGTGGGTCTTTTCCAATTTTTCCTGATTTAACTGTCATTTTGATGAAGAAACACTTATTCATTAAGATTTTATCTCCCTTTTTAATCCTATTGGTATTTCATTTTTGGTTGAACTACAGCGGTAGAAGGAGTTTCAAACAGGCTTGTCAGATTAGTATCTTAAGAACTGGGATGTGCTACACCCAAGTTTAAAGAATGAGGACCTTAGCAAAGTACATTAGCCAAAAGTACAAAGATAGCTGTCATAATGCATATAGCCATATGAAGATTTGTTCTTTTTACTGTCTCATTTGAAGATGCCTAACTTTTACCATTCCAACACAAAATGCAACCAGAGATGCCTGCCTATTCTGTTGTACAGAGGAACCAGTCTGAGTTGAATAAGTAAACATCAGCAAATATCAAACACTCAGTGTATTGCACCATAAATTCTGCCAAAAAAAAAAAAAAGTTTTTTCCCATAATTTGTCATTAGTTTGGCTTTAAAACAAATGCATTGTTCACAGATCCTGATTCACTCTCAAAATAGGGATTAGATCTATCTAATTAACCCAACAAGATTCACAAACCCTGAAAAAAGTAGATCTTAAGTGCATTTTTTTTAAAAGTAAAGTATATTAGTCTTCCCAAAGGCAGTGCGTCAGGGCCCCGTGGACACTAATGGCCATACTGGCCCTGCCCAGCCTTTTCTGGGCCTCCCTCCACCCCACCCATGGCCCAGGACCCATGTTAGCCCCCCAGGGCCATCAGTCCCTCACCATGGACTCACCTGAAGATGGAGGCTGCCCCCAGTGGCTCCCCCGGCTGCCCTGCTCCCTGGGCCCTCTGGGGACCCCCTGCTGCTCCTGGCCCCCCAGCTGCACCCTGACAAGGTATGAGATGAATGCAGAATCCTTATTCACCAAATAATGAGATACTGGAATGACGATGAACTCGTTGAGGCTAGCAGATGATCTCTAAAATAAACTTTACACTGAGATGAGTGAACTCCTGCAGTTTATTGCTATAGGAGGCAGGTATCTTCAGCTACTTCAGAAGGGATTCAAGAAATCAATACACAACAAGTCTTTAAACAAATACTGACGAGATGAGGCAGAATTGTGCCCATTGTCATCCCTAATTGCTAATCCCTCCCCTGGGTTGTGGAGTATGATGGAAATGAATCACAGAAAATAGCAAGGTTTGAGCCATCTCCCTAAACAGTATCATGCTTTGCCACTGCCACAGGTAAACTACTGGGTTAGATAGCACCATCTTTTTTGTTCTAAAGATTTTAGCCGAAACATATCATTCATAATAAAAGCCAAGGAGTAAAAAGAAACAAACACAACCTATCTATAATCTTCCAATAACGCTTACCACAAATGTTTATCTCCATATAAAGACAAACCAGAAATTTAGTTTCCAATCTTTCTGAATATGACAATTCACTTGGTGATGCAAGTGGATTCAGTACTGTCTCCTGCAATGTGCTTCTAACAGACCACTCACATCCAGTGAGAAATGTATTTCCATCATTCATCTTAATAGAGCATTAGCAATAATGATTGGCTATCATCAAGTACAATGAACTTCTGCTTTCAAGGAAACAAAAAGCCCAGATGGCCAGGTGGAATGAAGGATTAACCAAAACAAGGTGCTCATTCAGGGGCACTGACGTGAGTAAGTGAAAGACACGGGCAGAGATTATTACCATTCTAAAAAGTACAGTCTGGGGAATTGTTTGAGACCTCCTGGACTCTTACAATATGTTATTCAAGTTTTCTATGGAATACATTTTTATGATTTACTTTTGAAAATTCCTTGTGAAATTATGTCTTTGTTTCTGAACTCACAAGGCATTAATTGCTGCCGCAGACGATTTCTTATCAAGTTTGGCATGATATCCTTCAATGGCCTTTTTTTGTCTGCAAGCTCTTATTACACTGGGAGTACTAACACTTTAAATGACAGTATTATTTAGCCTGCCCTTCCTGTCTTGGCAATTGCCAAGTGCCCAAAAAGCACAATTTATTAAAATCTCTTCCTAAAGAAACTATATCCTCCCTTTAGAGAATAATTCAGACTTTCTGTATGAAAGCATTTATGCTAACTGTGCTCTAAATAAAGGTATTTACAAAGCCATTTTGTGTTGTCTATAATTCAAGTATCTCCTGTTAAACCAATTGCTTTCCAAAGCACACCACAAATGTTTGTGTTTTAAGAATAAATGCATGAATAAGAAGGAAAAAAAGAAACCTGAATTTCATTTATTGCTGTTATTATTTAACTCTGGTTCATTGGCAATTTTCTTGTCATTTGCCTTCTGACTACTAGTCTCTCACTGTGATGATAAACTAGAAAGACAGAAGTTAAATGGTTTACTCATCAAATGAACAGCAGAATAAAAAGTTTTCTGAAAGGAAATACTCTAGTTATGCGATCATGTATCCTTAAAATTAGTACACACATGATGTAACAGAGTGTTCATTAATAACATTTTTTAAAATTGTTGATAGGGTATCAATAAATGACTGGTGGCATCCTAAGCACTTTACAGATGTGACTATAGTAAATATACATTGTTATTAGACTATTTGGCATCGATATGATAAGCAATAAGACCCTACCACCATTCACTCTCAATTTATTGAGAATTTAGCTCTCTTGATTATTTTTATTTTTGAAATTCAGATATAAATGTTTGTAGTAAAAAAATATGTCCCATATCCTAATAGGAAAAACAACTATTTGTCTTTCTTCTGGCAATTGTGGGCTATTTGCTTAGTCAGCAACATTTTTAAAGAACTTTGGTTATGAGGCTGGGAATGAAGACATCATCTAAAGAAAGAGTGCACAGGTGGCCGTCTGCTGAGATTTCTTGAAGAATATCCATGTCCTTTTGTTACTTACACAGGAATCAAGAAAGGTTGTGGAATAAGTATTTTTACACTAACTGCTGCAAAAACTAATTAATTACTCTAAATTATTTCTAACCTACATACCCTTTTCTTATAGGGGTCTATTAAGGAGGAAGATAAGAATAAAACTGAAAATCCACCTACAAGAGAACTTCTTTTTCTATCTGCATGTCTTCTCCAAGAGGAAGAGACTGCCAATACTTTAAAAATCTTTCTGTAACTATATAGTGTAAAAAACCCTACCTTTTTCTCGCCTTTCTAAGGAAGATAAACAAACTAGCATAAAATATCAGATGATATATATGCTACACAGAATACTTAGACAATTTCAATAAACAGTCTTTACTGATGGCAAGAAAAAAGAAAAAAAATCCAGTCATACAAAGAATGTCACTAAACAATAATAAATATAATACATTGAAATGTTCTAAATGAGTGTTATTTCCTTGGAGATAAGTCAGAATAATATTTAAAATGGAAAGCAAAAATCTTCCCCAAAAAACAACCCCCAATAAACCTGGAATAACTTTAAACTTAAATGAAACTGGGGACGTAGTTTCACTCCAGGCACACAAAGTATAGAAAATTGCCATGCATCCATGCATCCAACACATCCTAGAGAATCTCACAGGGACAAGGTCAGGATCTTAAAAGGTGTTTTTCAAAATAAAAATGCAGAACCTTAACTCTAACTCTTTGTGAGGGATCCACATGCCAGTTGAGTGCTATGCCTACAAAGATTTCAGAGCTCAGAGATAAAGGGCTCTTCCAGCTTCTTCTCTTGGAGGGATTCTGTTTTGCATATTTTTTACTACTTCTCGATTTGTGCTCATAAGAGAAGAAATTGGAACATGTCACTCCCAGATTTTAGGTATGCACCTTAACTAAAAGGTTATCTATTTAATTCCTACATAGGAAATAAATAATTACTTAAATAAAGTCAAATAATCAAATACCTTAGAATAGCCAATAACCCAGTAATATCTGAAATTATGTGAGATGTGACAAAGCAAGATGCAAATACTTAGATGAGAACCATATAGCAGGGTTGCTGCTTGCCTTCTCTATATTGTAGCCAAGTGCCCCAAAACCTAGATGGTCCTGAGAAGAAGACATTTCTCTTCTGGTTCTTCTACCTGAAATCCCATTCCAAACTTAATCTTGTCCAATAAAAATGACACATTCCATGAAACTGATGTCCCTAAACTGAATTGTTATTTGACAGATACAGAGAAATTAAAATATTCCTGAAAAACATGAGTGTAAGCCCCTGCCTTCCCCCAAAAAACCCTAATCACCTGGTACACACCATTTTTAAAACACTTGGGCAGTTCCTTTTATGGGTCTGATCCAGCAGAGCACTCAGCTTTCTTGCCTTAGCTTCAAAAGCACTTATATATGTGTTTATCACTTATCACACCAACAATTTCTGAATTATCATGAAAGTATTGTCTTGTATTGCATGGAAACCAAACACACTTTAAACACTAATCTTGAAAGTCTCGTCAATTTTTAAACAAACTGTTTTTTCATCTTACCACCCAGCAAAATCCTTCCTCATGTTACTCCTAACACAAATATCAAATTCTTTTAGCCAGGATTTCTCAGGTAGGTTCAATACCTTGGGAAACAAGCCACTCACAGTGCAGAACGTGCTTGCACAATAGATGCGAAAGATTGCAAAGAGGTCAAGTAGTCTTACAAAAATGAGTGCAGCAGCTTGGGTGCACACACTGACCATAGACTCATAGGATCACTTAGGTTGGAAAAGACCTTTAAGATCGTTGAGTCCAACCATAAGCCTAACAGTGCCAAGTCCATCAGTAAGCCATGTTTGGACCTCACGTGGGAAGAAGAGACGAGTGCACATTGTTCTTTTCTGACCCTCACCCCATCAGAGAACTAGGAGGGCATCACTTGTCAGGTCCCTCAACTTGCACACTTCAAAGATAGGGAATGCAAAGTATGTGACAGACCACATCTACACGGCAGTTTAAATATAGCTAAAAGAAGTTAAAAGCATATGAGAAAGTCTTTTCCTTTTAATTTTTTTCTGCTTTTAGTGGGAATTACATTTTTAGTGCTTTTTTTCCCCCTTTCACTTTTGTATCAATGACTTACTCATTGCTCTCTATTTAGCCACTGTTAGTTGCACATAAAATCAATCATACATTCAAGCATATGTTCTTAGTCTATTCAGTGTATGTCGATGACATACTCTTAACCAATGTACCACACAACCCTTATTAATAATCTGTGCAATTTGAAGAAAAAACAAAAGTTTCTTCTTCCTGTGGTGTTTTTAACTCTCTTGCATGACTGAAAATGTGTTCGTCACTTCTTCATAGCTCTTTGGTGGTGGAACATCATTTGCAGCTTCACACAAGAATTCTGTAACAGCACTATGAGTTTGTCATATTCTGGCAAACCCCCAAATCTTGAAAAAATCTTATATGCAAGGCCACAAATCAGTACTGACACATCACCATCAGTGTCCCATTGAGAATAAAAAAGTGGAAAGGCTAATTCTTATGCAGAAAGAAATTGAAAGGGATAGAGGACCCCTTCCAGTGTAGCTAAACTATCCACAGAGAAATAGCCTTTTTATGGTGTGATATTTCTCAACCTGATATCAGTTTAATCATATAAATCACATTTAATGATGTGAATCAAGCCCAAGTCTTTCCATTGACTACAAGGGCAGAAAAGAATGGCACTGTAGAAATCTACAGTTAAGTGAGATTACTATCCTGAAAGACAATATAATTATAAGTGTTTTTTACCCATTTTGTTTGGATTTTAGATGTTCATGTCTCTGTAATGGACTATTTAAAACAATACAGAGTATTTGGCCACTCTGGGCCCTTCGATTTGTGTATCTTACAAAGAAACAGGCTTACGTTATGCCTTGCAAATCTAGTCAAGATTGTGAACTAAACCAACAAGTAAAGAGGGAAAAACAATCTGCCAAAAAGAATGTCTTAGGCCTTTTTCTAGTGTCTTTCCTATTGCTTTTTATTGAGCATACAGTAGCACAAATCATTGAGACTTAGCATACACAAAAATTGACCCGAAACGTCACATGTGTTTATTTCCTGCACAGCAGGGCAAATATCAGAAACAAATAATCAAACAAAACCAATTTCTAACTTTCTCAATTTGATATAAAATGTTATTGTCCATTACAGTGTTGATGTGCAGATTTCAAGTCATCTGTCATATTAGTTATATATTACAATTTAATGAGCAAGGCATATAATTTGTTTTGCATATAAATACATATACAAATATATATATATAAACCATATATATAAGATAACATATATATATGAGATAATATATACACAGGTACTTACATTCAGGTTGTGCTTTTCTGATGCAAGAAGTTCAGCAGCAGTTTTGACTTGATGGTGGACATCTGTCCGTTTCCAAGGCCGCCTCACAAAGTATCATCTTTGCAGCTGTGACTGCATAGCTGTGGGTGAGCCCAGGATTCCTGCACCTGAAGAAGAACCTGCCAAAAAATGTACATGTTTTAAATGTAAACCCAGGTCATGTTCTTCAAATGGTGGTATCATGATAACAAAAGGAGCTGGAAACGAAGTCATCAGCATGATGACAAGTGGAACTCCCTGAGCGGTCAGCATCCCCAGACCACTGTGCACAGACACAGCCTGCACCCCAGGTCCCAAGGCTGCATGGGGTGTGGTGGGAATGACACTGCCAGGTCTCCCCCAGATCATATAAGTAACCTTAGCACACATCTTGATCTGAGAAACCTCTCTCAACTAAGTTTTCACAACAACTGGCATTTTCCTGAAAAAATCTCACTTCAGATTCTGAAAAACCTCCATTTTCCCAGGAAAATCTATTTTGTTAAAAGAAAAATTCTCTCTCGCTTTAACTGTAACAATTTTGTAGGCTGTTATTCACGGAAAAGGGTCTAGAATATCATTGTCCTTCATCAGGACCTCCTGCCAATGTGAAGCGTTTTCAGAAGTATTGTATGTCTGATTCATCAGAGAACACACAGAAGAACATTTTGACTCTAACATAATAATAATAATAATAATAAAAAAAAAACCTGCAAAGAATATTTAGCTTTTTCAGTGGACTATATTTGCTACGCTCTGAGGAAATGTCATTCTTCTTTTCTAGTTGCTCAGAGTTAACTGGTAATGAGACAGAGAGGGATTTTTTATCTTTGCTTTACCCTTCTGTCTCAGTCACATCGTTTCTGTGTTTCCTTTGTCACTTGTCCCTCTTTCTCACTGTCCTTTCTCTACCATACGCAAGGAACACAAACACACACATGCATGTATGACTTATACCTTCACGCATTCCTTTTCCTCCTTCTCCCTCATCTACCTATCTGTAGGTTATTAATTGAACTTGTCCTTCAAAAATTATCATCATCATAACTTCACTAAAGTGCCATTCTTATCTTTGCAAAACAAAAATATACTCCTTCATATGAAAGAGGATCCTAATTTCTATGCCTATTCTTGTTGACACTCACCCTTTCCCCCTAAAATTAGAGAATCTAAAATAATTTATTTTCTGCAGTTGTTGACCATATACCTTGCAATGTATTTTCAAATTCAGTTTGAACAAATTGTCCCATTGCTAGCCCTAAAAATCAGTTTGGTTCTCAATATTAAACCTTCTCTTCTGAATGTGCGATCACATCTGTTTGCCGCAAAATGGCACCTTTGAGGCATCTTATTAACCTGAGGGGCTTGACCACATGCAGCTATGTATAGGACTGGGTCTGGGATACCAAGGCAGATCTTGTCCTCATCCAAATAGGGGTAAAGGTGTTGTGTGATTGCTGTTGTGTTATTTTACTGTTTGCACTGCTGACAATCGTCAGACATGATTTATCAGAGAGAAGCTGTCAGTGTTAGTGAATGTATGTGGGTGTTGAAAACATTCAGTTTGTGGCCAAGCAAACAGCAAAAATTTTCTCTCAACAATGATTATATGAAATATCAATAATAAGTCTAGCAATGTTCATTATGCAAACAGATTTATGAATGCGTATGAGTGCTTATGAATAAATCCTAAAGTGAACTGCTATTTTTGTGAATTATATTGAATTATTGAAATTCTGTGACAATCTGATGAAAAATGTATTGCATATATTTGCAATGAGTTAGCGTACTGTGTGACACTAACAAAAAATGTTGTTCCTAAGAAAAAATTCTCTAACTGCTACAATAAAAATGTAAGAATGTCACAGACTGCAAAGGAAAGATAGATATAGTAGTCAACTTTCACAAGCAACACTCTTTAAACTGAAGTGAACTGCCTTTGGAATATTCACAGTATTGTGAAGAAATTTTAATGGGCCACTGCAATAGAAAAGAACACACATTGCCTCTCTCTGCTCCTACGACGTGAGTGGACGCAAACAAATTAAGATTTTCATACAGATTTAGCCAGCATTTCAAACAGTAAACATTGTAAATGTGCTAGTGTGATAAACTTGCACTTGTCACCAAGACAGCAAGAATTCTCTTACTCTACTGATGTAAATATTGTTGTTCGTTTTACCAGCTCAAAAGTCCTGCTTTTCAACATTTTTCTTTTTTTGTTACTAGGCAACCAAAGCAATACTCTTTCACACTGAGAGAGCAGCTTATAATTTATTTTAATGGGAAATATCTGTGACCATAAATTAAAGATTTTGCTCTGATATTTTGACAAGTAATATATAAATTAACATTTTAAAAATTAGGAAAATATTAATTTTGTGCCTTTTGCATAGAAAAAGCCTTTTGGCTAGTCTCAAAGGCGGAGTCTCCAAATCACCTCTATTGCGTCACTGCCAAAATATCAGCTAGTTTTAAGGGGAGCAGTCTTGGGCCAACTGTGAAAACTCCTGGAAAATTTCATGCATGTAAAAAGCAATGTCATGAAATCCAGCTGAATCCAGGAGACAATCATCATCCTCTGGTATGAGCTAAATGTGTTAAAGGTAAAAGACAATATTATTTTTTCTTAACACATAAAATGTTTGCTGGCGTTAGTTTGGTAAGGAGTTCTGAATGCTTTTGTTGTAAAAACATCTAATTTGATGACTAGTTTTTATATGTTAAGTCATAAGATTTGCAATGAAGGAGAGAAGAATAGGTATAGTGAAATATTATTGGAGAAAACATTAAACTATAGGGTGAATACATACACAGAAAGAGCATTTTGAGTTTCACCTCAAAATGCAGGACCACTTAGATGCTGTACTTGAACGAATCTGGCAAAAAGCCTGAAAGTTCTCTTAGTAGTGCTGCAGGCCTGTAATACAATGCATCAGGGTAGCTATTTTACACCCAGGATATAAATCATGATGCCATTCACCCAACCTTTATTCTTCTAAAAATATTCTTAAGTGATACTTAAGCCTGCAGCAAGCCTCAGCTGAGAATCAACATGCACTAAGTGCTCTATAAAGCACTACCATAATGCTAGCTTCACTATTTTATTAGTCAGCTAATTCTTTTGAGTAGGGGTCCCCATACAGGCCATTATTCCACCGTACAGAGACACACTACAGTAATCCTTTTCCTGCCCATACAAAGGAACCTAGCTCACACGGTTGATTTAGATAAAAAATCAAGGCCGGATTAAATCAACCCAAAAAGTACAGCATAAGAAAGACCTATCAGGCCATCTTCTCACATCCAAGATGGAGCTGCAGAAGTGGTTATCTTGCAGGACAGAGCATCAATGTCATCATAAGCCTGCTCTTTTCCCTTTGGCAGGGCAGCAGGTATCTTCCCCTCATCCCTCCACTGGAAGAAAGATGTGACTTCTTAGAACATCTAGTGGATTTAGCCAGGACCAGGACATGTCATTGGTTAGATGAGCCAGAATTGCTGCAACCTTCTCCTCCCATCTATCCAGTTCTTTACTTCGTAAATGTTCCAGGACATTTTTTCTTGGCATTTTTCCTGAACCCAAAACTCCAGTGCTTCTGTAGCTCATAATCCTTTCATACATATTTTATTGTGCATAAATCCACTATTGACCAATCTACCCAGAAAACTGTAAAATATATGAATACAAATTTGTTGGTGATTATGAAAGCTCATGTGCTGCTATTTGAGGGAAATCTATGTGGAGAAATCTAATAATATTTCCTTCTTTCAGTGAATTAATCCATGTTCATTAATTTCATGTTTCATTTCATACCCTCATTATATATTGAAGTCGCATTCAGGATTTTTTAAACAATATAAAGAACTTCTCCCATTATTTTCTTTGACTAAAGAGCAGAAAAAAAGCTTTTGCCAAATAAAAATTAGCATAGTGCCAAGATGTGAGGATACATTTTCTATTTTTTACTTTTCAGAATGTCCCATTTGTGTGCCTTGTCTCACAGAATGTGGATAACTGTCTCTTATAAATAATCTTCAAAAATAACCCAGCAGTTTCTAAACCTCCCACTCCTAGGAATTTTGGAGAGATTTATATAACAATATTAATTGGAAAGATATGTAATCGTGCTGGAAGCATTTGTGCCAGTAAAGATGCCTTTGATCTGCAAGAAACACAGACTTTGTTAAAGCAGACAAACTTCTAGCCATCTTCCATCTAGAGATGATGAAATAATTCATCAATGTCTCCTCGAGAAGTTAAATATCTGGAAATCTAGAAGACACTACATTTAATATCGGTTGTGCTGCTTGGAAATACCTGAAGAAGAAGAAACCTAAGGAGAAGTTACAAACTGAAGGGCTGTGACTACAGCTGATGAAACTAGATGAGTGACTTTCAGAAGGCTCAGAGAAAAACAGAGATACAAGATAGCATAGATCTTAGAGGAAGCAGAGATAGAGCTGCCTGGGTCATAAACTGTCTGCAAGATTTTGATTCCTGAACAAAGGAAGACACTGTTTCCTGTTCTTTGTTCTTACTACACTCTTACTATACTCTTACTTCTTTCTAAGATAGGACTTTGTTCATGTTCTTGTGTTATCACAGAGAAATGCAAGAAACAAAGACCTGGTTCTGTCACCTTCTTGCCCTTCTAAAGAAACATAGCAATAAGATTTGAAAAAATGGCAAGCACACAAACCCAAGAAGAACAGCAAACCAGCAATTATATGTACTTATTTTTTAAGGACTACCAGAGAATGAAAGACATCTGTCTTGCAGATGTGGTCTTGCCTCACTAGTTTCCGGTAATCCTGAGCTGGCTGTCATACAAGTGAAGACTAGATCATGGAACTCATCTCTGATGCTGACATGATGGGGAACAACACCCAGGAGACAACCTGTTACGCAAACAAAGATCTAACCAGAGATCTCTGCACTTGGTAGCATCAGAACAAAAATGAAGGGAAGATAAATCCAATGTCTTTTTAAAAGAATTTATATTTGTGGCTCTACAGTGTGAATTTCCACAGTGAGGCTCAGGTTTTCATGAAGTTTTCATAAAACTTAGGATTTTAATTTCTATCTACCACTTCACAAATTCCTTATATAGAGGGCTATAAAGGCTTTAGTTAATGAAGTATCTCCTAATGGAGATATAGCATGAGTATTTTGGAGGCCAAAGACCAAATGATTGTCGCTTATTGTTTAATAAATTCTGAGGAGTGTGGAAGATGGTAAGTCAAATCCTCAATTAAGTAATGGAAGACAAGTTTGAAGAAAGTCTTTCACATGTCACTTAATCTCTGGCAGCAGGGTTGAGTTGGTCTGTTAGAACAGGTCTTCCAGCAGTGATGGAAAGCTCAATGATTTCAGAATCTTCAGAAGCCTCACTCAGGAAAAAAAAACAGGTTTTTCAGTCTTGGGAAAACAAAACAACATTTAGTCAGCAGCACTTTGTAATTTTTTTTCTGTTTTCTCTGTGTCTCTCTTCTTACCATCTTGGTTTGATTTGCAGACCTAACATCCTGATAAATGCAATAAGGATATTTCAGATGGAATATATATACAGTGTTAAAATATAACTTTGGTCAGTGTCTGTGTATTCTGAGCTGTGTGCCCAGTCATTGTACGCGAAATGTGCTGGAGAACAGCTGGAGAAAAGCCTTGTGTAAATTCCGATTATGGTGAAGTCTGACTCTGTTCAGTAATTCACTCACAGGGAGTACAATGCATGATCAACGATGAAGCTGACTAAAGAACAGCTTGAGAAGTAGGAGATTTTATCCATTTAAATTGGCTTTCCACTAAGCTCAGACATTAAGCTCACCTCTGAATTTTATTATCTTATTTTCAGCATAATTAGTGTTAATACATCATGTTAAAAAGCAGTTGTGTTGGGGAAGGGGTTCATCCCAGAAAAACTAGAAGTGTTAAGTAGTTCCATATTTTTCCATCTGATTTCATTTTCAAATTTTTTACATGAAAGGAATGCCATATTCTACCAGCTAGGAAGTTCAAAGACCCTCTGACAAATGGCAAACCATTTTAAAGACTTCTTCTATTGTAGCATTAACTTCTTATATTTCTGAAAGATGCAGAGCACATTATCTACTCATAAAATCATTATTGAGGTGGCTGATTTATTAGCAATGATCAGAAGATGTAGGAACAGCATCAATAACATAATTCTAGTTCAGTTTCCTAGCGCAGTATCAACTTGCACTGAGCAATATGTGCATATTGGTATGCTATTCTTTATCTTGTCTTTATGGACATCCTTTGCATATTTCACTCTTTCAGATGTTAATGTTTGATCCTGATCTTTTTTCCAGCCTCAAAAGGTTGAGGCAAAAGAATTCAGTCACTCAGGAAATGCATTTCTCATAGAAATAAACACTGAGATGTCTATGAAGTGAATGAGCTTTTAAAAACAGACGTCTCAAGCAAGAGGAAATTGCTTGCCCAACTTTTTTCATGTAACAGAGAGAGTGGAAAGTGCAAAACAGAGACAGGAGAGCAGGGATCAGATTCACAGGAAAGGAAGAAGCTGTGAGAGCTGGAAGAAAGGCAGGGATGTAGAACGATACGAGGAGCTTGTTGCGGTAAAAAAGCAGGAAGCCATCAAAAGCTTGAAAATCAGCTGTGTTCAGTATTAGCGAACTGGTTGCACTGCTGTGGACTTACTGGAGTCTTAAAAACAGGGTCCTTAAGGACAGCTTATAGTTTGTAGCTTTCGTACTCTACTAGTGACCCCTTCAAGTACTCACAACCTGATTCAGGACACTGAGACAAGCAACACTTCTGAACTGAAGAAGGAAGCACTTTCATAATACTCATAGGTGTGCAGCTTTGATTTGCCACAAGCTATGGCCAGCAATGAGAAGAAAAAAAACCCTGAGAAATGACAGTATTTTGGAATGAGAAGAAACATACAGGGAAGCCAGAAAACAGGAGACAACCAAAGTTTTTACAGTGGGGAAGAGTGTGTTCTTTAGAGGACAAAATAGCCAGAACTTCCAAGATCTTAGATACTTTGAATGAGAAAATAGTGTTATACATGGAAATTCAATTCCTCCCAACACTCAGGCATTTGGTTGTTGTCACAGAAAGAAAATATTTGTACCCATCTGTCTTATAGGGCTAGTAATAAAATAAGAAGATGTTCAGATCCAGTCAGGTTGTTCAAACCCAGACTTTATCTGTCTTTGAAAGAAAGAGCAGATATTTTATGACTGCTCTGTGCCTTATGTACAATCACAGTCATTGTCCTTGTACACTGCACCTCTATTTGTGTTCAAAAGATGTGAAGACCCGAATAGCAAAAGAGCTATTCCTAAATGTGATTTATGTGGGTCAGGGTTTAAGTAAATTGTGTGTCATACTTTACATTGACTTGCAGTACTTTGAGCCTTAAAAGCTCAATGGGATCTGTCTAAAATCTAGACATTAGTTTTAGAGAAGCTTTCAAATATTGCTTTGCTTTTGAAGCGGTGCCAAGCCTTTACTCAGACCTTCCAAGGCAGGTGCACAGGATCCTATTCCCTAGGCATTAGAAAAATTGAAAATTTTTGTTGCTATGGCTACACATCTTTCATATTCAAAAATCTATATATGAATGTTGCTAATTTTACCTCTTTGTAGAAGGATAACTTGCTCTCTGCAATTGGTAACACACCTTGCTTTGCATACGTGAATCCTAAAGCAAGTTACAAGTTTCCATTGTTTAAGCCCTTGCTGCCGGTGACCAGTAGCCATTAGTTTGGTGTTTAATAGGTTTAGTTATAGTCAAAGTACATTCTACCTGTCATACCAACATTGTTTTTACCAATACAAGCCATCCTGATATAACAAGCAGGTTTTAAGTTCTTTCTGATTTTGTTTTTACAACCAAATACAACTTTATTACTCCATTCATATTCTTCTACTCATAGTTAACATATTGCGTACTAATTCTTCAGACACATGCATTTCAGGCAAATTACGCATGTGCTGTCCTTCTGGAAACCTATGTTTAGTCATCAGGCTGTAAAAATGTTCATCACTATCATGTCTGAAAGAACACAGGATGTATATTTATCCCAATCTCATGAATGTAACTAATTCCTTACATATAATAGAGAAAAAAAAAAAATCTCCTCTGAGTCTTTCCTGTCTAACGATGAAATTAGAGACTTCAGTGCTCAAAATTCTCCAAACAAGGCTTTTTACTAATCATGACTTCATTAAATAAAATGAAAGAAAACAGCAAACATATGGGCAAGTGCTGGGATGCCAGTAACCCGAAATGATTACTTGCCTCATGAAAAACCTGCCAGCCTAAATTTTCAGTATCTGGAGGGAAAGGAAAGATGTTCTATTGTAGCATCACTCTAGAGGCCTCTTGATTCTAATACTGACTCCACAGAAAGAAGGCAAGGTGGAGGGGAGAAAAAAAAGCCTGTAAAGGCTTTTTTAAAAAGGAAGAACAGAACAATAAATATAGTATCTTAAGACAGAATGCAAATTTGCAATACATCTCACTTATCTACTAATAGTAGTAACTGTATAATCAATTCTCAATCTTAAACATTCTTTTATTTTGCTACATAGAATTCATGTGTATAGTTACTGTAAGAAGAGAATTGAGATATCTGAAGTATCTCTAGCTTCTTAGCCTCAAAGAGCTCTCTCATGTGTCCCAAATCTGCCAGTAAAACTCTTCCGCAGCTGTTGTCTAACATAGCTGACACTAATGGTCCAGTCAACTCCTCTTACCAAACAAGCTAGCATAAATAAATTAGCAAGCAGCATGTCCACTTGGAGCTGTGAAAGGGCAGCGGCAGAATCCAGGTCTGACGAGTGACCGAGGGAGATCTGGACCCACCGCTCCCGTGCCGCAGTCCCTTGCAGCGCTGCGGTGTGACCCCTGCCTGCCCCGTGACCGACCAGGCTGGAAACAGCCGGCCAGCCTGGCGGGGAGCTGCTCCTCGTACTCACCAGGGAAAGGAGTCCTTCCACTGGGGCCCTGCTGTCATCAGAACCTTGCTGGAAGGCAGAGATACGGCCTTAGCCGGGCATCTGACCTGCCACCCCCTCTCTGCCATCTGCTCCTTCAGCCTGACAGCTTGGGAGAGAAGAAGCTTCAGAGATCTGCAAATATAATTATGCAGCAATAGCATAGTCAAGGGACCAGGTTTGGAAATCCTGTTATTCCAAAACCTCTGCAGCAGCTCAAATTCTTCATGATCTGAAGTCAGAACTTGATTTAATTATTACTACATGAAATTTTTTAAGATGCACTTACGTGAAAATCAGCCTGGACAAATCCTGCCAGGTAAGATACTGGCACTTCAAGATAAAGCCTTACTAGACAAAGTAATCTTTACTTCGAGCAGCTTGCAGTAGATAGCTTGGTCAGGTCAGGAACAGCAGCTACAGCAATTCTTAGATTTTTCAATTTAAAAGAACTATAGGCTATTGGCTCTACACACATCAATGTAAAAAAAAAAGTCTCGAAAGGAATGCAGTGGAGATTTAACAATGTCTCTGAGCATTGTGGTAGGTACTCTAAAGTTCCCACTGCCCTGATATCTCAGCATAAGGCCAGCAGCTACTGGGTGCAATGCTCCTTATTTGAGATTTGATGCTTCTGAGTGCTGGTAAAAATAGCAGTCTGCTGGTTCAGAAGAAAAGGCCGTCTGTCTGTGATGGTGAGTCAGGGGATGACAGATGTCAGTCAGCTGAGGTACTGGAGGTGGGATCCTAATTGAGTTGTGCCTAACAGTGAGAATTGAATTGACAATCAAAAGCCTAAAAATGTATGGCCCTGATGGGGTCTGAGGGAGAAAAAGGTGGCTGAGATGAATTAGCAAAGACAAGTACACCAACCAAAAGCAGCATCAAAGAAGGGGAGGGACGGGAGTCCTTCTCTCTCTCTCTCTCATTAAAATCAAATTGTAGATGAGGTGCCTGTGTGAGGCTGAGATCCTGGCTGCTGTCCTGAGCTTCAGTGGCTGAATTGTCCGACGAAAGTGGACAGAGAGCAGAGGAAGGGAGACTGGGACAGGGAGGGCAGAAAGATAACAGTTTCCTAGGAAAGTTGGCTAGTGCTTACTGGTATTCATGCTTCTAAGAGAAACTGGAGTGTTTGGGGTAAGGACAAATATTTACTGATAGTCCACAGAAGCCCATGAAAAGGTAACACAGCTAAAGCTCTTGGCTCTTTGGTACAGACACTTTCTTCTCTCCTTTTTGAAACTGGTAAGGAAAATGTTAAGATTACGGTCTCTAGTAAAGCTGCATTTAGAGTCAGGACTGGGATGATGTTACTCTAATTGCAGCACTGCAGGCAGAAGAACTGATCAGCACAGCCTAGGAGAAGCAATTATCCTTGTGAGGAGCAGCATCTATTTGGATGGTAAGGGGGCTGGGGGAATTAAATACAGTAAACAGTCTAAAAATACTTCAAAACTACATTACAGAGCTCATTGAAAGTGCCTGAACCTCATAGCTAGGTCTGTGCATTAGATTTCTTGAAATGTTCCTGTGTGCCTATGCTCCCGTAGTCCCTGCAGGTCCCAACCTGACCTCAGGTACTACTGTTGCTGGGAGGGATTTGGACATGAAGCAGGTGTCACAAGGATGCAAAACTTATCTTCCATATTGTATTATGAAGGAATACATTACATCGATTTTCTAGCTTTACATGAGAAGGAGGATTAAACTATGTGATGAATAAAATCAACTCACATGCAGTCCCTTCCCATCAAAAATAACTACATTCTTCTAGAAATGCAGCTCTCCTCACTCCACTTCCCAAGCAAGAACTGATGGCCAAAAATATGAAACAGGCATAGTTTTTTGATTTTACAGATCTCCTTTTTGCCACTAATACTAGAAAAAGGCAATAAAATTTGAATGCAATGTTTAACCAGGAGTTGGGTTATTTTAATAGAAAAAAGTTCAAAATTACTAAAATTATTAGAAGTTGAACTCCCTTTAAAAAATAAATTGTAGGTATTTTTCTCTACTTTGATTAGTCTTAACAGACCTAAGGAATAAATACAAAAGGAAAATAATCCTAAAGTACATCAAAGGATCCTACCCAAAGTCAACCCTTTGGTGAATATTTATATTAACCACTTGAATATATTCAAATTAATACTCAATGGCAACATGTGCATTTTGATAACCTCTTTTAGTTTGTTCCAAACCAAAACTTTGCTCTGCAGGTTTTAGCCATACACTAGAAAATACCTGGGCACCTGATTTTGTTAAATATTTCGGCAGACCCACTGAGTTCAGGAATGTGTTTGTGTATCTTGTTCTTCTAGAGGAATGTTAGCTTTAACAGTGGCAAAAGGTTTTTTCACTACAGGACCATTGGACAGAGTTTAAGTTCTCAGTTCAGGCTATCTGTTTCTCAAACAAAAGATACTGCACTACAAAAGAAGCAAATGGGAAGATGTCCTGCAAATCAAAGTTGCTGCTCTTCATCTTGTGTGTGGGAGGGCTGCCAAGTGAATGCAATTCAATAGCCCGTTTGCATCAGCCTGGCTTATATATCCGCTGAGGGAGGCAGGAGTTTGGCAAGCTGTGTCAGCAGGTTACCTTGCCATTGTGAAAAAGCAAAGCAACAGCATGCTAGGAATAATGAGACAAATGTTGTGCATTCAGCTCTCCCAAGTCTTTTCTTGCTAAAAGAGAAGAAAAGGATGGCCTGTATTAACACTCTGGATATGCTTCTTGTTTACACAGTTGTGTCAGTTGTGTTCTCCTCATTGAGGTGTTAAAGGTGCATTTGTGAATGCATTAAATCTGACCTACAAAACAGACAAAATCTTATTTCTTGCATATTTTATGTCATGGAAAAGATCATGTTAAGAGTGTGAGTGATCATTGTCTGTGATTCATACTGTGACTGGAGTGAAAGTGGCTTAGTTCGCTGAATGGAAATCAGCTATACCTTGCTGCTGATTTCACACTGTAAGTACGAAGAGGCCAGGAAACAGAAGTGACATGGAGGTAGAGGTGAATGATACAGAAACATCTTGGTTCTGCAGCACAAGCTGTTACACATCAAAAGGGGATTACTTAAGCAGCAACAAAAAAAGGAACCAGTCAATTCTACAAACTTAGAAGAGTCTGTGAGCTATCTCCTGCAAAACCCGGAGCAGTCCCTAAGAGCTGCTATAGACAGCGAGGCTGGGGCAATAGAGCATCCTGCGGAGTGCCTCGCAGAAGAGGACAAGGTGTGACACGGGGAGGAGGTACGTTCAGTCCCGGCAGCCTGCTCTTGCTGCTGCCACCACTTACGAAGAGGGTTGGCACGGTGCACAGCAGCATCTCACAAGGCCAGGGAGGAGGAAAAGGAAGACAGCAGACAGAGTGCAGACACAGTGTGACCCTACAGGTCTGGTTCAATGAAACAATCTGAACCCTCTCCCTTACAGATTCAGGCTCTACTTTTGCACTGGTACACTGATAACTGCTGCCATTTTTCTGAAGGGAAATGACAGTAACCTCAGAATTTTTTTTAGCTGATACAATGGATTCATGCGTACACATGGATGTCGTACCATTAGCACTGGTTTCTCCACCAGCTGTAAGTGGTCTTATGTCCCTTCCTCTGCTAGAGCTGATAGAGTAGCCTTAAGGCTGATCTAAACTACAGCTCTCCAGAGTTGTCACGGCAACAGGGATGGTCTGAGCAACTCAGGCATTTTATCTTTTCCTTTAACATATTCTGAATGCGACATTCGGAACAGTGATTGCAGCTATGCCATCCCCACGGGCTTCCCTTCTCTTGTAGAGCATCCTCAGGTGCACAGCTAAATCAGCCTTTTGCCTGCTTTACAGCATGTGAGTGGCAGATCTCTGCCAAAATGGTTTCCAGAGCTGCTGAATTATGTTAGTGGTCAGAACTGTCATTCTACACTTGGTATATTGACAAAAACATTATATTTCAAAATATCCCTTCACTGCAATTTGCTAATCAACTTGTGGAATTTGTAAAAGTACTCTGTCTCCTAAAAATCCAACTCATGTCAAATGACCCTTGTGTTTACTTTCCAGAAGTATTCAAATGAATCACTCACTACAAAAGTATTCTAAAAGATGGGGAAATATAAGCAATGGTCGGGGAAAGGAAACGTTCTGGCAAGAATGAAAAAAATTTGAACTCAGCAACCTCATTTCTGGAACCTTCTGTTCCTACCACAGAGACATTCCTTGCATGAACTTCAACGTTGCTTATTAATGTTGTGCAAGTCGTGTGTTCCTTCACATGGAATTTGTCTGCCCTGAAGGATGTAAGGTACTCAGAGAATAAGGAAAGATGAGCACTGTCATCCTGGTTTTTCAGATAGCAGGTTCTGATGTTTCAATGGTATTGAGTCTGACAATGGGAGAACACAGAGCTCTGTGTCTTGGCCAGCAGAAACTTCTTAAAGAGCAAGGAGCTGCCCATGGCTTTGGATTCTTCATGCTGAAGGTCAGAAGGCATGAATGTTTCCTGTAAGAATTACAGGGATGAGGTTCTGCTGATTGTAGAAAAACTGTGCTGGATCAGCCTTTAGAGCCTGGGTGGATCAGTGGAGAATGGACTTAACTGAGGCCACGTAACAGGATCAGTGAGACGGATGGCACAGAGCTGAATGGTACCTGACTGTCAGCTAATGGAGTATTGCCTGCACAGCTCTGCTCCACAGTCAGGTCTGACGATTAAGATACTCGCTGCCTGAGCTGGATGCATGGAGAAGAGCCATACATGATGCTACCCAAATTACAACTTTTCAGGTGTCAGGGAACTGGAGCTTGTTATGACAGGTTGCACAGCTCACTTTTACACAGAATATCTAATTCACAGAGAAACAGGTTCAGCCACACTACTAACACTAGGATTTGCTTCTATTATCATATGCAGCGTTTGTAATATTAATTATTTTGGAATAAAAAGTTAATCATTTTAAGTATTGAAACAGGCTCCCCAGGGAGGTGGTGGACTCACCATCCCTGGAGGTGTTCAAAAAACATTTAGATGTGGCGCTTCGGGACCTGGGTTAGTGGGCATGGGGGCGTTGGGTAGACGGTTGGACTTGATGATCTTTGAGGTCTCTTCCAATCATAACGATTCTGTGATTCTATGATTTCTTCCCATTCCAGCTCCATGTTCAAGGATCTGAGTATGTGAAACCTTGCATATAAAGAGCAGTTATATAAGCAAATGACCTAGCAGGTTATTCTTCTCCCTCATACCAGTAGTAACAGCCTTTGGTTTTCTGTTCCAGCAACACCTTTGTTTCAGAAGGACTCTCCTGACAATACATGCTCAGCTATCATTTTTGCAGCCAAAACCATTACAGTTATAACGATTCTCAGGAAAAAAAGAAGGAATATTAACGGTCTTTATACTATTGGAGCACTAAGACTCATAGTCAAGTATTGACTGTACCCAAAATAAATCCAGGATACCCAGAAAATATGTGGAAACTTTAGTTAGGGAAAGCAAAGAGCAAGGATACAATGCAGGTTTACTGTTAGGGATATAAACTTTGTCATTCCTATTCCTCTATATTAAATATCTGAAAATATTTTAAAACTGCACATCAAGAATTGTTTGTAGAGAATGGCAATGAATATTCTCCAACGGCAAAACAAAGAAAATTTCAAGCTCCCTGAAGAAGACTGTTGAACCAAAATGCAAGCAAACCATTTTATGTCTATAGCCCTTCCAGAGAGAGGAGGAGGAGCAGGAATCACGTCAACATACTTTTCACCATCTAATCTCATAAATGTGGTAGTTGGAAGGAGAAATGTCATTACTCACACTTACTTTCCTTCAGAAAGGTCCCTCCCATAACTAAGCACAACAGCCCTTTACTTTTGTGTGCACAACAAATGGTATTGTCAGACTTCTGCTGTGCAGAAAGTTCTACCAGTGTAGCTTGCTTTTATTGGTTTGTGGGTTGGGAGGTTGGTTTGATTAGTTGCATAGTGATTTATTAAACGACAAAGTCACGTCTTTCAAGGTTTTTTCTTCATAACAAAATGAAGAATAATTGTCACTTAAAGCCAACTTCTAAGTGGCTTACTTATAGACTGAAATGCAAATTCTAATTGCTACATCCATCTAAAAGCTGTCCATTTTCTTTCTAGTCCTTTAATAAAGAAAATAACAAATTATCTCTTTATCATCTGATGACTGCTGTTTCTCTTGTTTTTCCTGTAATTTGAGACATCCAGCCTTTCTAATATAGCAGTCTACAATGTAAAAATGTCTTCTATAAAGCGCCATAGAAAATATATTTTGTCATAGTCTTTTGGGAACTTACTTGAAGATCCTTCAGAGAAGAGTCTAGAAGAGCTTCCAAGAGGGTATACAGCAGAAGCAGGAATAATTTGGGTTTTCTGATCAGGAAAGGATATACACTAGGTACTCATACAGCATGCAACAAACACATTGACAGAGATACACATGTATATGAATGTATATATATTTCCATATGCACATATAAATGCATATATATCAGGTCCTAATTTGTCTTTATCCAAACTAACTTAAATGGCAGAGAAATTTCTGAGCTCCTCTAGGCCTGTTTTATGCATATGCAGTCCTCATTCACCTAGCGAAGTAAAACACTATGGGAACCTGGAAGAGTTTCTACAAATTACATTCTTAATCCTTGAAAATTTAAGACACAAAAGCTTTACTTGCCAGGTTCTAACATTTAAGAAATTAAATTATGCTGTAGGTTCTTCCATATAATTCTACACTTAATTTTTCCAAGTGTGAGTAGTTAGCACATAAAGTTCTCTTGATTCCAAATGGTTTTCTGGGGTTATTTGACATCTAAGAAATCCTTATCTCTGCACTCCAGAGACACAGACCACGGGGACTGAGGCCTGATACCTCCTCAGGTGAGGTGACAGCTCCCAAAGACATGTACATTTCTCTGATAGTCCATCAGCTTATTTTCAACCTTTTTTTTTTTAAGATAGTCTTTGAATCAATAGAGACTAGGTGTTGGGATGGCAGCCTGTTACCAGAGATTTTCCTGTTTTCCTATTTCAACATTTGTTTATTTACTGAATCTCATGTCTGCTTCATAATCCAGTTGTTCCACCAACTCGGAAACAAAGGTAAGTGCTCCTGAAAGCTGGTTACGATAGTCTCCAATTAGTGGGCTACTTTTGGGGTTGACTTTTTTTCTGTTCACAATTACGCTGTGCTTGAAATGTAAACAATGGGAAAAGGTTAAGCAATAACTGAAATAGCCATTAGACTTATCTGCTTTACTTCTCCTCCCTGAGAAAACCTCAAAGTTGATGTAAGAGCGTTTTACTCCTACCTCAGTACGCTTTGACACTTGTTTTGACTGTAGTATCTTGAACACGTGGGTTCTTCGCAACCCAAACAAAATTTTCCATTTCCTACCTAGGTACCCTACCTCCACTACTATAGAGGTAGTATATTGCCCAGTGAACAGTTGTACAAAAACTGGAGAGACTGAGCTGCCTGGTCAGGATGATAAAGTGCCTAGAGCTTGTTTTGGTTATTGGAGATCTATGTTCAAGTACTTGATCTCAATGTAGTGCCAGAAGACAAAGCCTGGTCTCCTAATACTATGTTTGTGTCTCTGACACGGTGTTTCTTCTGATGCCCCACTCCCTATTTCCGCAGACTCCAGATTGGATTTTGAGAAACTTTTCTCAAATAAGAAAAAAAAAGTTAATTTCCCTCAAAAACCTTTGCTTTCCTTTAAAAAAAATCACCAACAATTCTCTGTCAAGTCAACACTGAGCACCCAATGCCCCCCAAAGTCTTAAAGGTCCATTTTGTTTGTTCATTGCCTGACCAATTGGCTCATAAGAAGATGTAAAAGGGAGGGGACATGGAAAGTGTTTTTCACTAAAGCAGCCTTCTATAATTTTCTGAAGGATTCTGTAGCCAGGGACTATAACAACAAGAACAACTACAGCTGATAGGGAAAAAATATAGCAGGATTTTCAGAGTGGTTTCTGAAACCTCTCTTCTAATTACACATACCTGACTTCTTCAACTCTGCTGATTCTTTGCCACACGGAATACGCAATTTCCTGCAAATTTACTCAAAGTTCTGCAAGCTGGAAGGGTAGCTAGGAAATGGAACTGATGTGTTGTTTCAAGCAGGATTTTCTCCTAAATATTTATTTATTGGATTTAGTTTCAAAATACAGAGAAAAATTCAATATAACGATGGCTCTGCTTCCATCTGAAATCAAAAGAATTTATGGTACAAATTTCTGCTGGAGTAGAATCAAAATCCAGAAATTTTCATTTTGCTTAAAATCCTTTTCTTTCTGACACATTTAAGTTAGAGGACTGGAACTGACAGTTAACCAAAACTGCAGCTTCCTGTACCTCCTAATCCACAAGAATGCTCAGATCACAGCAGTCCCTGAAAAAGTTGAATGCACAAATACAGACAGAGCTCTTTAACAAATAATACCCTTTCCCCTAGCTGAGCTGAAACGAGCTATCAATCACTCAGGAAGCCTGATACAGCTGTTCACTGCCCAGGAACATCAAGGACCAGAAAAGAACATCTTTACGCCATAGCAGTAGAAGAGCTACTTTTAAAAAGCATAGCTCTCCAACTGTCCCTCCTTACCATGCCAAATTTCTGTAACTGTTTGGACTGGAGTAACACAGAGTCAACAAGCTCATTGTGTGGCTGGGAAGGAGGAATAAAAATAAGACCATATGTGGAATATCAGTCAACAAGGGTGAAACAACAACGCCTGAATGAGCTGTTTGGATAATCTCTTGGGAGCTAGCAATGCATGGAGGTAAATTTTAAAAAACAAACAATAGAATGAGATTTCTTGATGAGCCTTCTGGGTACACTGGAGGTACAGAATCTAAGTCCACTGGTGCTTTAAGCATCAAAGCTCAAATACTTTAAATGATCAGGAGCCTCAATTAGCTATTTTTATTACCCTATTTTAATTCATAATAATTGTAACACTATTTGCATACAGAATATCAAAAGAAATAGGCCATTGTAAATCAACATGTATACTTTTTAATTGCCAAAATTCTTCTGAACTATGAGCTTAAAAATGCAACTAGAGCTATTTTTCAGATTAAGTATTTTCTTATTTACTTATTTCTAGAATAGAATGGAAAACCTCTAGGGTCAGTTATTTTAAGCAACAGTTTCTGACAGGTTGTGAATTAACTTGGATTGCAAAGTCACCTTGAAAAACTCATCTCACTAGTTTTGTACAAAAAGAAATAAAGAATGAAATACTCTGGAAAAAAAATGGTGCTTCCAGAAATTCTTCTTCGACATGGCCATTAGAAACCTCTGGAGTTCTTACATCCTGTTGTGTGGACGTACCCTTCCTCTCCCACCCCCTTCAAAACATTACAGCATGGATCAGCTGGGCAGGATTCTCCTGTCCAAACAGTGATGTCTAGAGAACCTACACTGGGCTGGCAAATATAATATAGCTCCTGCAAGACACACAGCCTTCTGGTGAGCCATCTGGAATCCAGGCAAGATACTTTGGGCTTTCTAAAATGTCACTAGATGCTGTGTTCAGGCATCTGAATCCTGCCCATTATCTTGCTAAATAAGTCTCTGATCCTGCATCTCTCTCACCACCATCCAGATGCAGACTTTGGCAACATTAGCTGTTATGATTGTGACATACAGATGATGATGATGTAAAACTTCTGCAGCACTTTCCTGAACATATGGGAAAATGTCTAGATGTAACTGCCCTACACAAAATCTCAGGGAGTGAGAGAGGCGACATAGAGAATAAAAGGTGATGAACAGAAAACAGGCATGTGTATATATCTGTATGTACACACACATCTAAATAAAATGAAATCTCCAAGTCACTTGCACTAAGTAGATGAGTCATGTCTTACCTGATGCATTCAGTCAACACTTAATGCCAAAGAATTATTCCTCTGTGCTCTACATATGGAAATAAATACAACAGTGAAATAGCCATTTCTTTTTAGAATACAATCTAACAGAATCAGTCTAATATAGCTGTGAAAAATTTAAATTGACAGAGTATTTAAAAAAACACCCAAATCAACAGATAAATTATTTGGTTTTAAAAAAAACTCACATTTGAAAAATTTCCATCTAAATATAAATAATAAAACCTCCTTTATGTAGTGTTGTATGCATTTAGAGGATGTAATGCAAAAATAGAGATTAAGATAACGAAATTCAGAATTCAGCATCTAAAGTCTCTTAAACCATGTCACTGTCTCTGATTTTCTGAGAGGTATTATTGTAATATACTTTTGGTATAACATACCCATATTGACTACTTTGTGTATAAATAAATACACTAAATCAGCACATACTTCTTGCACTGTGAAAATTTCAGTTAAAGGTATGTATGTGCTGAATAACTCTCAAAAGAAATTTATTGAGAGAGCTGGAAGTTAGGATGGAGGGGAGAAGTACAGCAGGCAAAAGCAGAAGAAAGAGCTACTTTTTGTTGGGGGATTTTTGAAAGCATTCGTTTTTTAATCCACTCTTCTTGATGATAAAACTCTTACGGATATTGGTGACAAAAAGACCAGTTCCCAGACCTTTTGAAATTTTCTTCCCATCAGTATAAGTCTCTCCCTACCAAAGTGTTGCTTCTGTGACTTCATGTTTAATTGAACAAAAGAAAATGCTATTATTCTGAGGCTGCGAGAGAGGAGGCCGAATGGGTGAAAGAATAATAACAGAGCAAGAAATAAAGAGCTAGACTTTCTGTTACTCTGCAGCTGAAGCCAATGGAGCAAAACATGCCACATAAGGAGGAAACCCAGAAAGTTTGGTAATAATTTATGGGTTGTGTACTAGGAATCCTGGAATCATATGCATCGTATTATTTCGTAGCCTCTGCTATTACTTTAATACTAAAATGAATTGTAACTTGTCATGTTTGAATATACTGTAGTGAAAATTACAATCTGAAAATAAAGTCCTCTGATTATGTATACAGGATATAATTCTCATCAATCCTACAGCTTCTGTGAAGACTTTCAAAGTAAAGAGTCTTTTGCACAGACTTTCCAATTAACAGTTACAAGGAAACTGAATGCATGCAATAAACTCAATGACTTGACTATCTCAACATTAATGCATACCTTTTCTAGAACTGGCATCTCCCTTAAGGACTAAATGTCCCTGGAAGTCCCACTGGTGTTGATGCTTTCTGTGTCTTTCATACATGTGCCGAAAGTTTTCCCTTTTCCTCAAATCATAGCTACATCAAAACTAAGTTGCATAAACTAGCAAGAGTTTTGGTAGGTCTTTGCAATCTCACAGACTTTTTGAGTCAAATGAAGGAGTTATGTCTAAGCACCATAGAATAAGGGAATGTGGTCAGCAAATCAGTAGGCAAACACAGATAACCAAACCCAGTTTCAGGGTGGTGGAGGTCCCCTGACCAATGTTGCTGCATGATGCTACAGTGGTTTGGAAATCTCTTCATTGGCCAACTGCTCCCATTAGACCATGACAAAACATCCAGTCACCTTAGCAATTAAAGGTTAGACCAATGAATAACTTTGAAAGTCCCATTATCAAATTCTAGTTCATTTTTCAGTACTAGCACTGATCAAAATCTGGGGATTTTTTATGAGAACAGTGAGAAAATTCAGTCTGTTGATGCATTTTTATAGTGTTCTTTTATAAAAAGACACTTATTCTAGCTTTTAGGCTGGATACAGTCTTACAGTCAAAAGAAAAAAAAAAAGAAAACCAATAACTATAACTTATGTTTACTTCATGTTTAAATGTCACAGAAAATTTGTTTCAAAAGTCTGGAAATTTCAGTTTTTCTATGTTGCTTTTTATAAAACATCATATTTAAAAGATTAAGTTCCTTTGTAATAAACTAGTACAACACTTTCAAATTTGCACAGAATAACTCAAAAATGCTTAAGATTTTGCTTCTGGACCTGTCCTTACCATCACCAATATAAGTTTTTAAAGTTTATATTTATACAATTATAACACAGAAGTTTTATTAGTAGACATCTGAGGTCTGACAATAA
>NW_009603353.1:221964-241893 GCF_000690535.1 Cariama cristata
TAGTCCAAATAATTACTCTCTCATGCTTTTATAACTTACAGCCCAGTGTACACTGACTTTTAATAGCTACTACATAATAACTGCACTTTACAATATAAGTACCTACCATAAAATTGTATATATTAACCACGTAGAGTGTCAGAAATACAGCCGCATGTGGTTTTGGTTTTTAACAGAGAAAGGCAATGCTAATGTGAATACACAGCTGTTGAAAACAACAGCTTTCTCAAGATAAAAATTACTTCATCATTACTAGGTTCAGTAAGGCTGGCAGGGGTCTTTCAATGTAAGTGCTTAAATTTACTTAGTAGCTGGAAAATGTAAACTGGGACACTTTGTCTTTGCTGAAATGTTGTTTCCCAGCATCACCTCAACTCATTTTGATACTTTTCATAAAAGATCTTATTTCAGCAAGGCAAGGCATCATTGTCCAGATTCTCAATGTCATATGAAAGGGATATGCTAAAATAGATGGGAAATTCCAGTTAAGGCTAACTTTTTCTTTTTTAAAATCATGTCTGTAGGGTCATTTCTTTATTTCTGGAAGTATCATCCTCAAAGTGAGCAGGACTGTCCAAAGTATATGCAGTGATTAGAAGAAGAGCCTAGAAACCTACTGGCTCTGGTCCAGCAAACTGATCCTTATGAAGGAAGACTGAAAGAGGATTCAGGGCAGAATCTCAGCTTTTATTGCTACCTCACGGATGAGTTCAAGATGAATATGCAACATATTCAGCATATCCTACAGTGATTTAAATGTCTCTGATATTATTATTCCCATTCCAGCAAGGAGAGGAATTAAATTCTACAAGGGAAGTAGAATAACTTTTTTTCTTTCTTTTTTCTCTCATTAATCACCAACAGGATGTAATAAACATGCAGACTACTCTTCTCGAAGGTTCCCCCAGCTGATGGAGGACACCTAAGGACCAGTGCAGTTTTAACCAAGCAAGAAAGGATGACTGTGGGAGTCCTGGCAGATGCTGTGATTCCCTTGGGCTACGAGTCATCCAACCTCATGCTGGAATGACAGAATGGTGATGCTTTCTGCTTTTACTCAATACACGGACTTGTTCGTTTGTGACTGCTGACCGATCACTAAACCTCCTCCCATGGCGGTGATTCTTTGCACTGGAGATCCTTCTGCGATCCCCCGAATCGCAGCTCAAAGCAGCTATGGGGAAGCTATGTTCAGACCACCTCACTATTCAGGAGTCAGATGTTTACAGGGATGTGACCACCACGTGGATAAAAGGAGATTCTGGGTAGTTAAATCGTCTGTTCTACACCTTTAGAGACAAGAAAAGGCACTAATGCATTCAGGGTTTGTCCTCTGTGTTTGTTGATTCCTTTTTTCCTCTTGAAAAGCAATTCTTTGAAAGGAATCACCCAAGCCTTTACTCCTTTAAAGTTAAAGGCAGATCTTAGATTTAAAAACTGAGGATATGCTAACTTTGACAGGAGGAAAAACACAGATCAGTCAGCAATCAATAGAAGAGTCTGGCCTTCTGCATTTGAATCCTGTAAGGCACCGTTGCCAGAAAGAGCTCCCTGGTTTGTTTTTAAAACACCTCCTTCCCTCTGTTCTTTCTTCCTTTGAAGTGAATTTCTTTCCTCTGCCGTTACTGCTGTCACTACTAAATTATATATATGCCCTTGTGTTCTAACAATTCTGCATCAGCCACAGTATTCAAGCACCACTTTCTTCTGTGGCTCGCAGCTGTATGAAACTCAGGTTTTCAAAGCAATTCTGTCTCCTTGAACGCTTCACTACCCTTTTACTATGTATGCTCCAAAAAGAAGGAATATCCTCCACTCTGTGTGTGGTAATAAAGCAGACTTGTTCTGGTGCTGCAGTACCAGCCCTCTGCACATCTTCCACAAAAGAAAGATTTTCCATGGTCCAAGATCAGCTTTAGGAAAATCAATCCAATTAATCGATGTAGAATTACACTGTAAAATTAGGGCTATCTCCTGAATTGTTTGAGTCTGCTGGAATATCCAGCTTCTCTCTGGTAGCTATAAGGATCTTCATTAGCTGAGGTCCAAATAATACAAAACACTGGGAAAAAAAAAATAATAAAAAAGAGTGTACTGAACTGCAAAGGAAGAGTCATGTTACTGGAGCCTAAATATGATGTCAAGGTAACCAGCTAAAGCCTACAGTAAATCAAGTTTTGGCTTAATGAGATTGCAATGAACAGCCCCACAGCCCTACAGTCTTAAAAACAGAAAAGTTTTGTTTTGTTTTGTTTTGTTTCTGTAGTAGTTCACAGCCTAATACAATGAATACCACAATAAGATTTGGAAAAATACAGTGTCTGTTCGTCTATAATCATGTAATACAAGGAAGGAAAACAAGATAAAGGAAATATGTTTCCCTCTTCTGCAGGAGGATAATAGACTCAGTCTTGTGCTGAAACCAACCAGAACACTCTTTTAACAATTCTTCTCTAGATTGCTGCAGTTTTCCACTTTAAAGTTAAGCAACTAAATTTAAAGGCACCTCACAATATAAGATGAGCCTGAGGTCTGTTAGAGGTGGATTATTGGAAATTGGGCAATTCGAAGAGAAGTTCTTTGAAAAGAGGAGGTTAAATGAGCAGCGTCAATACCTATCTATAGATCTGTTACTAAGGACCCAAAAAGCCATCTTATTGCAAAAACCTAGCAATGCATCTTTTACCACATCCAAATTCCACCAAAGTCAGTGACAGTTTTTGCGTTGCCCTAAGTAGGCTCTATATCAGGCCCAAAGTCAGGGAAAAGAGTGCACTCGGGACAGCCATCAGTGCAAAATGCTCTTACGTTGAGGAGTGTTGTTTTGGGTGTACAGAACGTATTAGTGCCCACCAATACTGGCAAAATGGATACAACCTTTTCCAAAATACAGCCCTAGTTTGGGTGAATGAAATGGCCTTTTCTCTGCTGATTTCCCAGAGGAGAAGAGAAGTATGTCTTTCTTTACTTGCAAACTGTCAGTCATGCTGCAATGAGCACAGACATCATGACTCACTCTTCTTTGAGCTCTAATCTCTGCTCACAGTGACAAATGAACCTCAAAAATCAATCAAGTTCTGACTCCCCAAATCTTCTGGGAATTATTCTTTTAAGAAAAAAAATAAGTATATTGCATGCTTGAGATATTAAATTAGAGGATGTAAAATTGTGAGTATATTTAAATGAAACGTCAAAGAAAGAGCCTGCACCTGGAATGGTCTTGCAATCTTGTAAAGAAAATGTAAGCTAACTCCCAAACATTTGAAGACTTTCTTAGGTTACCCTTCTAGGCTTATGGCAGCCTAGCTCTTGCCTTTTGTAGGCTATCACAAGTTGCAAAGCAGCACAGTGCATACCTCTTCTACAAGTTAGCAGAAGATGTGTACACTGTAAATGTCTTGAACCATAGTAAAAGGACCTACAATCAATGACTTGATGTACAATTCCTTCCCAAAAAGGTTGCCATCTTCCTACATTCATCCTATTATTGTCCAAGATGTACCAAACAAAAATACTAGGTATCTTATCTTGTTTATCATCCACTTACCTATCTAGCTAGGGGCTTCCTTTGCCACTAGTTTTTGTGGCAATAACTAGCTATTCCACTAGTTTCCTTGGTCTGAAGCCTTCCTCCAAAAGTGTAAAAGGAGGTCTGCCAAGATACAGCTACCTTTCAGAGTGTGTCAGAGCTAAACATTTGAGAGAAATTAATACTCCACATTCTAACAGATTCCTTGCTTAATATCAGAAGAAATATTTTTTCTGTAATTACCTCTGTCATGGGATCCACTTTACTCTACAACAACACTATTTATTTTGGTTTTGTTTATACTTTCAACAAAGTCTTGCAGATCACCACCAACTTAAATACTCTCCTCCTGAAAAATTTCCCTGATAATTTTAAAAGTAAGACTGGACAATGTTGTAACAGAGAAATACCAGTCCTAATTAATCTGCAGATTTGCTACTGTTGTAACTATTTTGGTTGACGATAAAACTTTGACTAAAAATGGAAATAATTACATCACCGAAATTGGCATAACTCCTGCTTAGGGAACAGCAATATCAGAAGAAGAGCATTCCTGTACAAGAATATCTCCTCTTGCTGCCTTTTGCAGTAAGTTCAGTGCACACTTAGCAGGTGGGTTACACAACTTCTGCCATTACAGTCACAGTTGTACACGTGGTATATGTAAAGAAGACCTTAGAAAAACCATCTGTTGCTTCTCTATTCTCCTCCTAGCCTTGCTGCTTGAATTTGTTCATTTTATAGCATATCGTCTTTGTTTCTCTTACGTATGGTCTTTCACATAGCCAGTAAGAAAGAAAAATTAGTTCTAAAGCAAGATTAAATTGATGAAAAAGCATCAGTTTCTAGCCAAAAGTATCACTGATATGTCCAGTGCCAAAAGCTGATCTTAAATTCCGTTTGGTTTTGACTAGCCTTCAATTGCATAACAATTCTTCAAATAAGCCATGGAACTGAAGAACAAACTAGTGAAATCTAGCAGTTACAATGAGTGCAAGGGTGGGTTTTATTTTTATGAGAGGTAATAGCAGCATTCATGGAGTGGAAGAGATGCATGAGAAGAATGCTACAACCCTTGTAATTACACGGCTCAATACTGCAAACCCTATCAAAAAATCCCTTTACCTGTTAATCACCCTGCAAGATACTTCTGGTTTGGGCATAGGGAAGAAAGTGAGTAGGGAAAATGGTAACGTGCTACTCTGTGCTTGCATTAGGGCTTAAAACACAAGAAATCATAGCTTTAACCTCCTCTGAGAAGGCTCTTCAGAAAATTACAGGAAACCTTAACTATCCAGCAGAATAAATTATATGGTTGTGCAACCACAAGGAGATCGCTATAACATTGTTCAAGACACTGCAAGCGGATGTGTCAGCACAAATATGAAAGCCATAAGTAATAAAAGCCTCAAATAATAATATACGCACTCTCTTTGTCATCATTATGCACCATCATTTATGGATGGACAGAATGCCGGCTGAATCCTCTGGCATGTGTCCATTAGGCTCATTTACTGTCAAGTCAGTATTCTCCTTTGTAGCAGATGTGATCCTTTCATTGCTACTCAGAGAAACCTACAGAAAGGTCCAAAGCTAACAGAATTTTTGGAAACTGACTGTAAAAATAATCATAAAAAGAAAGCAAATTAAAATTATGTCTTTTTTCACTTCTTTCTAAATTAATTTCAAAATTTGGAATGTAAGTGTGGACTTTCTTTTCATGATAGCAGAAAACAGTAGGCATCAGAGCAAAGCTGAACCCTGTAATCACAGCACAGCTTCAGGGTGTATGATGGACAGTGCACTGGGAAAATACAAGGGTGTAGGAGGGTTATCAGAGCTTTTGGCTTGAATTGAGGTGCATAAACTCCTATAAAATCAATACAGAGTAAACAGTAGTTAAGCTGTTCATTCAATGCTCTAACTTCCTCTCTGAACATGCCCAGCTTCTAACGATAGGAAATACTTTTCTCTGTTCAGCGGCTTGAGAGGGAGCAAAGATGCGAAAGTAGCATGTGTGAATCTCCAGCCTTTACTCCTAATGTATAGTACAGCTGTGAAAAGCTTTTAAGTACATCCACAGAAGCATAATACAAAAAGGAGAGGCTGTAGGACAAAACTGCTATTGTCCACCCCTGCTAAAGTGAATAATCCACAGAGAAGAATTGCCATATTGCAAATGATACCAGGCTGGAATGAAAAGCATTTATTATTTTTTTAATCTCTATTAAAAGTAAACATTTCTCTGCATCAGGAGAAGACTGGTAAAAACACACACACGCATGCAAACACACACACGCTTTCAATTTTGAAATTTAGGCCTAAAGTGACTTTCAATGCAACCCAGGCTGATTGACAAACTCAGTGAGAGCCATTGACAGGCCGATCACACAAGCTGATTAATTTTCATACAGACAAAAGAAGTTTTGTTCAGATAGATGAAAAAAACAATCCGGTCATACCAAGCAAACTTCGGAGGCCTAAATTTCTTCAAGCGCTGTGTCAACGTGAGAATTCTTCAGTGTATTATTCGTTCACTCTCAATAACTCTATGAGGAATGATATGAAGGAACATAATTGTATTTTATGATTCCTCCATCTAGGCTTGACACTATGGAAAAGTTATTTCAATTTTAAGTGGAAAACTAAGATATGGCATCGGATATAAAATAATAACAATTTTTTTTTGCAAAACTTGAACTTCATGCGTGCACTTTGTCATGGTCGCAGCTTATACCAAAGAAGTGTGAATCAATCTTGTGCCTAGAGATTCGATCTTTTCTTCACAAACTCTGTTAATAAGATTTCTGGATTCATTCTGCCTGACTTTACCTGTCTTAAAGTTAGATGTCTAGTCTAACCTCATTATCTCTCTTCCCTCCACGGTCAATACAGCAAGAGAGACAAAAGGACACCTTCAGAGGCACGTTCATCTGGCTTTCCACCCTCGCCTGTCTGAGGTGGCCGATGTCAGGAGATGTGAAGGCTTAGCCTTCTTAGGCGACCTGCTCAGCTGTTGTCAGAGACGTCGGTGAAACACGTTCGGTCTGACAGCCACGCAGCTCTGCAGAGCCCAGCTGCTGCCTGCCCCTCTCCAGCCTTACACCACCCAAACCGGGAGCACAGAAAAAGGATCTGGAGCCCATTTTTAACTTACTTTGCACACTTGCAACTCCATATATCCTAAATAATGGGCAAGTTCTGGCCTATTCAGGAATGTTTGGAAAATTTAGAAGATGGACAAAGAAGAGAGTTTAAAATATAAGATTAAAACTAACAAAATCTGGAAATATAGTTAATATACTAAGCTTTTTTTCAGATTTATAGCAGCAGACTATAATCTTTACCTGCTTCTATTAAGCCTTAGTAGAAAACAAATGGAAATCATTCTTAATGTTTTTCTAAACCTTTTCTGTGCAATTTTTCTGCTTTTTTTTCAAATGCCAGCATCATGGTTTATTAAAAGAGCTCCATCTTCTGGCAGCTGATAAAGAATAGATCCTTCACAGATGTAGGAGAAAGGCTTAAAATCATTTGCAGAATTTAATGAAAAATTGATCCTGAGTAACCAATGTCTGCAGCCGCATTCCACAGAGACTTTGTGACATTTTTATTTTAGAGCAATTTGTTACTTGTTAACCTTGATTTCTAACCTTTTGTCAGGAATCTTAGCGGTTTCCGAATTAAAATAAAAAGGTGACATATTAGAGCAATCCTGAAGAAGGGAAGTAAATGTATGTGCTGACAGCAACATAATCACAGAAAGACAACATGCTACCTCACTTTGTGTCAGGTCAGGCTCCTGGTTGTGGTTTTTCAAAAAAAAAAAAAAAAGGCAAAAAAAAAGCACTGAAATTTTAGTTCAGCTTTTTGGAAAGAGCAGAATAAACGTGAGAAGTACATTCTTCCACATTTTGTCTGCCTGCCTTTGCAGTAGCTCAATATTTAAAAAAGACAGTCAAAGCCAAAGAAGGAAGATAGCATCCTGCGCTTTATCATTTTAGCACTTATCTCACCCTTGATTTTATTACTAAGGGGCTTAGCCTCACTTGTTTTCTTTTTTTAAGGGGGAGCGTTAGAGGAAAAGTAAGCTGAATCCCCAGGCTCTTCTCTCATGTTCTGCCAACGATGGCACATCTGCTGGGGGTTACAGCATCAGGGACCTGAGGAGAAAACAACTTAGGAGATTCACCTCTCCTCTTTAGTGGGGATAGTTCTTATAAGCAGAATAGTAAGACTCCGTTGCATTAACAGGTTGAAGGTCTGCTATACTGAAAAGTCTTCAGATAAAGAATAACTGAAATGGTGACTAAAACACCAACTTCCGTTTTTTAAATCAGCCCTGTGTGAAAAGAGATCACCTGGAAACGGAGAGAGATCTGACTGTGGAATCAGTTCTTCAGAGACCTCTGAAACACTGATCCTGCGTAACGAGTTCCAAATGAAAGGTGAAATATTTTAAAGCTTGAAATGGAATAGCTCGGATATTTCCTCTTGCAGGGAAATGCAAAAAAACAAAAAAAAAAAAAAAAAAAGAAAAAAGCAATGAAATAGGAATGCCCTTTGGTTTATAGCCACTTCATCATTAGTAATTAATTGCACATTCTGACAAATAGTATGAAAACTGTGTTTCAGTGAAAGAATTATTGAATATTCACCCTCCAGTAATATTAGAAAAAACAGCCAGGGAAAAAATGTAATGTATATAATCCATCAGATTTTCTTGTTTATGTTTTTCTTAACTTTATATTAATTTGTCTCTGAAGCTGTACTTAGTAGATTTACTTTAAAAAATCAGCCACTTCCCAGTGACACCTCTAAAATCATATTTAGACATATTACTTTATTGCAGATAAACTGGCCATAAACAAAACTGGGTTGGAATTCAGAGGAAGGTTCTTAAAAATCCAAGCAGTGAAGTCTTTCAGTTGATGCTGCGGTTAAAATATCTCACCATTTCTAATTTCTGCATGATTATATTTGCAGACCCACATGCTGGTAATGAAGATAATTTAAAGTATTCTTGCCAAAACTGCATTAGATTTAGTAAAAAGTGCACTCATTGCTACTGCTGAGAAGTACTCTCCTTTTACACTGTTTGTAGCAAGTCCATCCAAAGAACTGCAACATCTGAAGCCCCCATGGTCTTTCTGCAGAGGTCATCTGCTCATGGCCCGAGCCAGAACATGCACCTAAAATGTGACATGTTATTACTCAAACCTGAAGGGACTGATCAAAGTAGATTGCCTAAAAATACAGACCCTTTCAATTCTTTAGTGAACATAGTGGTGTCAGGTACACAGTTGGACTTGATGATCTTTGAGGTCTCTTCCAACCATAATGATTCTATGATTCTATGATCAATAACCAAAGTACATCTTTGTCACTATCATTATCTGTAGAGAGCTCTCCTGACTACACATATAATATTCATGAAAAGCTCTCCAAAGACTGAAGGAGCTCTCTGTGTTTTACGGAGAATATTGGAGAAATCAGAAGTGATGAAATTCTGACCTCAATTTGGTTTGGGATTGTGGCTGCCTTCAGAAGTCCCCATTTATTCTGTTCAGTAATCCACATCTGGGGCTCGGCCTAAGTCCATTTCCAGATATACTGTGTCTACTGCATAGAAGAAAAAAGTAGCAAGCACTATTAAAGTTGCAAATTATTCATTGCAGCATTCTTTAGAAGCTAGTTATCTGTTCTTCTCACTCTTTGTACTGAAAATTTTCTTCTCTTTTCACCTACCAGTAAGCTTCATGAAAACGAATTTGAGTACAAGTGATTTGGTTATTCCTGTGTACACCAAAGATGGAGAGAAAAATATACACATTCTTTTATGTATTTAAAGTCTTTCAAGCAAAACAAGTGTGTTGTTTAAAGAAAAGGGACGTTATGTAGGGGTAACTCCGTCAGATACTGGCCGTGTTCTTTCCCAAAAGAAATTTGTTTTGGTTTCAGAAGGTTATGAAGCTCTGAAAACTGAGTATGAGTGAAGTATGTAATCATCTGGAAAATACTGATGTAATGAAGAAAAGACATATTGTTCTAATAAAAACTTAGGCCCAGAGTAAATACAGCACGTAAGAAAGACCACACTCAGGAAAGCTAGATTCCAGTCTTGTCTCTGTTGGGTGATCACAGGCATGTATTTAATTTTCTCTACTTCACTTTCTCCCCCTGAAAAATGGTGATGACATTACTTGCCCCTCTAAACACAGTTCTGCTTGAAAAAAAAAAAATGCTAGGACATACCACTACTTCAATGGAAAACCAAATCTGCAGGAAACGCATCGGAGAGGTCAGCCTGACTTGATAACTAGAATATTTGGCAGACCCTCTGAAATTTGGCCATCATTCCTTACCGGAAGCTCCCCTGCTGTAGGGTTTCTATATCTGCTGTCCTCCAGCCCATTCGCATCGTCCTGGGCAGAGGCATCCTGGTGCCTGCTACTGAGGAGCCACCTGGGTCTGGAGTGGGCTGCTTTATATTAATTGTAATTCAAATAATGGATCACAATAAATAGATCTCTTGTGAAATGTCAATCATACGATTGGATATACAGTCAGAAGAGTGGGGGAGTTTAGGTATTCACACAGCTAAAAATCAGGAAAGATGACACCTTACAGCATACCTAAAAAATGCCAAAATTATGTTGCTACAATATGAAGACGAAAGAGATAAAGATACAAAATTTTGTCACAAATCACTGTTCATTAGATGTGTTTTTAACAATATAGAAAAATATTTTCAGAGACAGAGGGAACGGCAGGCTCTCAATCTATTAAATACATCACATTTTTCACACAAATTATCTCCATAAAATATTGTGCTGTGTCTTAACACCTCATATCGGTTCTAAATCATCTTTGCTTCTACATTTGAAAATGACTGTGGAAACGGCTATTCTCCTCATGTTCCCATAACATAGTTGTTTAATCCATTACCGCTACTGATTCCTCTTTATGGAGCTGTTAAGGCGGCAGGGCAGAGGTGATGCTGTGCCAGGATAAAGGAGACCTCTCCCAAGGCAATCGTGTGGAGGCGAAGGTCTGCTCCAGCGCTGTGCCTCAGCCAGAGCCTGGGAACCATTGGCTCACCATGCATAGGTATTGAGCAGCTCAGAAATGATCAACAAGGAATAATAAATGAAAATAATAGACAAGAAGTGACATACAATCCTTCTGTGACTCTACAGGTACTTTCACAAGCCTGCTGTACCCAATGTAGAGCAAGTTCCCTTATAAACAGCCTAAATCGGCAAACAGGATCGGTTTTTAAAGATTCACACATAACAGGCTTTCTAAGATTCTTCTGCGGCACTTAGGTGTAAGCCCTGCCTACTTAGAGTCTTAAAAGCAGGTATGTGATTGTCCTCTGCAGATGGAAGAAAATGTGGCATGAAGGATTAAAAATCAGCAGTTTAAGAAACTACCATATTTTGTAGAGCTGCAGTACTATGGCTTCCTACAGTAACAGACAACTTCTGATCTGTGTATCTTCAATTAAATCACTACAAAATCCTACAGAGGGATTGATTTGGCTGTGTTTCACACTACTTCACTGAAGTTTTCTGTCGCCGTGTCCCATCCCCTTTTCCGAGGTGCTGCCAAGAGGATGTTTAGAGCTCTCAACATCCAGGAGCAAAGCTGGAAGAGGACAAGAAAACAGTAAAAAGAATGGAAAAACTGTAAACAGAGTAATTTGTGTGGTAGATGGAAGCCCCTCAGACAAATCATACAACATATAAAACTTGCTTTGAGAAAAATCATCCCGGCCGAAAAGAGAAATAAACTGTTGTCCTGCATAGTCTTTAAAGAGCAACACCTGTATGCTTGTCTGGAATCACACATACTCTCCTGCGTGCTTCAGAAACAACATAACAGGGCCACCTACCGAAAGTCAGCATCTCCTTTCCATATTATTTATTTCATTTGTAGCACTGAGGCGGCATAATAAGGACAAATTAATCATAGAAGCTTCAGGGAATTATTTCACAGTGTATCAAGCAATTATATATCAAAAATGATGAAATAATAGTATCTTTGATGTAACTTCCCACCTAGGAGCTGCAAAAGAAAACACTAGAACCTAGAAAATAAGAAAGAGAAGAAAATTAGGAGGAAAAATAATTATAACGGAATAGCCAAGACTACATTGCTCTAATGTTCTTTCCTTTGCATTCTTAAGAGATTCAAACTGTTTGAAAAAAACTAACAAAGATGAGTCAGAGAGGAGGAATCAGGGGGAGAGTGTTACCATTTTTATTAAACAGGAAAGCCTTGTAAAGGATTAACCCTACTGTTCATTATCCATATTATAATATACTTGTATAATATAATTTAACTCATTTTAGTTTTCCATTCTCTTCCTATCCCTCTGAGAGAGGGGCTGTATACTGAAGATAAACTGATTAGAAATACACAGATGCTGCAAATAAAATGTTGCATATCTGAACAAAATAAACATAAGGCTGACGCCAAGAGAAAATATTAATTTGTCAGTAAATGTGTAATTGTAACTGGTCACAGATTTGGCAAGGAGACAAAAAAACATTCACACAGAGGAACTCCATGCCAGAAAATAAAGAAATTAAACTGAAGAAGATAAATTGCACCCCATCAACAAGCTGGCCAGCTGTAGCATCATCTTGTGCTCTCTGGCTAGCAGGAACTCAGGGCCAGCCCACAGATTTGTTCTATTTTTGACAGTGGCACATCCCTCAAAGAAATCAGAATACAATAAACAAATAAATGTGCATATTAGAGTTACAGCCAGAAAACAAAGTGCTGGCATTTTGTTAAAAAGAGTAACTTTACCCTGGATTTGTAAAATGTGATGATCAGAAGACAGACATGCAGCTGTCTCGCACAGCCTTGAAAGATCTCTATAGTGCTTTGAATACCAAACAATTTCAAGGAAAAAAGATATTACTTATTTATAATGGCAAAATTGCAGCTACACTGCTTCCTATTGACGTCCGTAGACAGAAGGCACAGGGAAGGAGGATACTGCTGTCCACCTACTGACTTCTGCTGTGCTGTAAGGGACAGAGGGAGCCGGTTTCAAAATCCGGACATCACGCAGTAGGAACATAGTTGTTACTCTCATCATGGCTCAAGAGGTAAGCACATAATCAGCTCTCGGTGTTGAGACCAGAGTTTTGCAGGAAAAGCAAAATACAACTACAGGGACACTAAGCTTCTCTTAAGTAAGGGTGTCTTCCATTTACTCTCCTTCTCTGCTGCTGACAACAAGGTTACCCCTAAAACTACACAAGCATTTTCTGCTTTGTTTGTGGTAATATCTAATCCATTTTTACCCATAGCTAGCTGCTCATCTCTTTCTGTATGGGACTAAGCTGAGTTTTGTGCCATGCACATCCATACTCATCACTCAAAAGTGCAGAAGATTAACAGAATAAAAAAGAAAAAAAGATCAAAAGAGGAGAAAAATCAGAACCACCCACAGTAAACCGCTGAGCCCCAGTTACATGGGAGCACTATGTGGGTTTCTGAGGGAAATAAAGTGTGATGTGGAGCCCTGCACTACCTTCTAAACTCCCGTGTAATACTAGAGTCTGGAACACTGTGAAGTGCCGGGACATTCCCTACATGAATTTTATTTTCTCTAACAGCAGTCTAGGAAGTTAGGGTTGACCTTTCCACCGTACATTGCAACTACCAAAAGGAAGCCTCCGGATTTTTTTTACGGATCAGTCCACTGGAAGGCCGCTGAATGTTCTCCTCTTTAAGTGTGATGAGTAATATACAGGACCAGAACAGGAGTTAATTTACATAAAGACACTGTGTTAACTTTGGCTAGCAATGTAGAGTTAACTTCTGCTACTATTGGATTAGCAAAGCTAGGCAGCAGAGAGTAGAAGAGGACTTGCTTCCTCTACTCTGTCTCCATGCAAAACTCTACTTTCTGTTATTAGTAAGAAAGTACGGTATTTGAGTGAAACAAGGAGACCAGCACTGATCCTCATGCTACTATTTTATCTTGTATAGTGTTGCTGTGTTTGCAAAACCTCAGGCACTGAATTCATTCATAGTTTACATTTTCATCAGAAATAGCAATCACAATGCAGGTCAGAAAAGGTAAAACTGTGTGTACGGTGTATAGACACTATTTTTGCCTGGACACCTCGGCATGCATTATTTCTGGTTTGTGACTATGATGGCCACAGCAGTAAAGGGAGAAAATCACTGTCAAGCACCAGGAGTCTACCGGCTGCTGTCAGGACACACACACTTCTGTGCACGGTAATACGTGCTGAACACAGCTGAGCAAGACAGGAGACCTAGGTACCACGAGATAGCAGAAGTCCAGTTATCATTACTCTGTACCAGTAGAGAACGCCCAGATGATTTGTCTACAGGCAAAATTAAAATGAAACTATATAAATTTTTAACACATTTTGCAACTACCTCAGACACAAGAAAAAGTAAATTTACAGTAAGTATAACATGCTACATGGCAAATATTTGAGTTAAGTCAGGTTACTGATTGAATTTGTGAGAAAAAGGTTTCATTAAAGAAAAAAAGTTCATAACTGAAGTTGTTCATCCTGTGGTGAAACTATTGCAGTTTGCATATTTCATATTTCATTGCAGAACTAAGGACAAAGTTACAATATGCTTTCATGTTGTACTATCTCTAAATTTAGGGAACCATACAAGATGTCATTTTTTCTTCACCAGCAAACTTTCAACTGTGATAATCCATCAAAAGTAGCACAGTCTTCTGCAGTGCCTGATAAGAAAAATAATGCATCATGGCTATTATTAGCCAAAAAAAAATACCACTGTTGTCTTCTGTATGTTAGCCTATGCCAACTTTAAATAAAGTTCTTACTAGCTTTGTAAGCTAAGAGTAGGCTTAGATCTGCTGGCCTGACAGTGGTTACCTTGGTTCAGTCCTTTCTTTTTTTTTCCTCCTTAGATTACCATTGCACATTTGAGAAGGCTGTTTTACACCAATATCCTTGTGATAAATGATCCCAATACAAGCAACTGTTTCTCAGATAAACCCCTTTCAGTACAAGGATGATAAAGAAAATGGAGTAAAGGCAGAAAAAGTGTTTGTCATTTACTTAACTGGAAGTAATATCTAGCAACTTTGATGACCTCCCCTTCCTTTAAGTTCCCTCTATTATCTGTACCAGTGTTTTAGATTTTTACTTTGAGTAAAGTTATATTCTCGGAAATAACAATGTAAAATATATTTACACTGAAGTTTGTGCAAGTATTAGTACACTTCTGTCAAATCCTTCTAGCATGCCCAGAGCCTCCTCTGCAGAGTCTGTAAGCATCAGGCAGGTCTTGAGCCATAGTCAAAGAGGGGGATCAAACTATTGACTGAAACAGGGTCTGTCTCTCCATAAAAACAAGAAGAGCCAGTCTGCCCCAGTGAAGACACTACAACAACCTACTCACCATACAAACAACAAATATAGGATTTACACTTTGGGAGGAGGAAGCTCCAGTGCCCTTCTCGCAACAATTCTGGCCAGATATTAGCTTACAGTTCTAGCCCTGAGAAGCAGAGGCTGCTTGAGAGATGTGTTGAACAAGGGCATCTTTGATCCTCTGCTAGGCTGGCCTCCTGAGCAGCATGAAATACCTCAGAAACTCCGGGTCAGTTTTTTCTTGGCAGTATGGGCACTGTCCTTCTTTGTAGCACTTCCTTCCCTTCTGGGACCCACAGGTTCACTTCTACTACCACCAACCTGCCAGTGTCTGAATTCGGCTTGCGATTTTCTAAGTTTATAATACATGAAAAAGTAAAAGGACTAAGTTTGGGCCCTAAAGTATTTTCTATAAATAGACTTCTCACACACAGGTGTGCTGATAGATAGCATAGAGCCTTCCCTTCCAAGTGTATCTGATGTCCCCTGTCCTGCCCACACGATTCATCAACATCCCAGCCTACTCATGTTTAACATTTTGATCCAGTCATTGCCAACTTCTCTTCACACAAAATGCCTCCAGTCTTCATTCACCGGTGTACCAAATCTTGCACTGATCTTCTTTCATTATTTAAAATTCCCTTGCAGTGCACTAATCGTGTTTATTGGTCTCAGGAGTAGTTTTTAAGCAGCCTCTGCTCTGAGCCCTTCTGCTAGTTTTACTGTTTGATATTGCATGCTTAGCAGATTGTTCGGCGATCCTGTAAAATGTCACAAGTTAATCAGGGTCACCATTAAATGACAGAATTCCAGAAAGGCTGAATATTGAACAAATACTGCTTGTATTCAACGTACATTATTTATTCCCCAAATTAAGAACCAACCACATGAGATAAAAGTGGAACTGGGAGAGGAAAGGGTAATAATATATTTGAACTGCAATAAGAAAGAGGTTTTACTGATTTGAAGTTAGCTGGAATCAACTGGTGCTTACAGTCTGCCTACCTAAGTGTTTCAAACATAGATGCCATTATTCATTTCATAGTAGTCTGATTTCAGTTTTCATACTGTCTAGTCCCGCTGGTGACTGCTACTTGATATTAATTCAGAGCAAAATTGCATGTCACTCTACTGTCTGTGCTTAGCAGCTGTACGCCAGTCTGAATATGGCTGTATTCCTGTGGTGGGTGAATAAATCCTATTTACCTATATCTCCATGCATTTCTGATACCTAATTACTGCTTGAAAAGCTCTCTGAGATCATTGATTTTAAAAAAAGCCCTTCAGCCATCCCAAGAATCATAATACAGTGCTCCTAATAATATCTTCAATTTAAAAGTCCTGTAATACATTTTCTCTGAATAGAGCTGCAAAAGAAAAAGAAAGAATTTATCATTATGCTTGCTTTTATTTTATTTTTTTTTTTTTAACATTTAGATCAGTCAGTTCCACCATCATAGTAAAATATATCAGGCCAACTCCAAACACATCCAAACACTGCAGAACCATTATCTTCCACACAGAGCATTCAGTCATCCTTAGACGACAAATTCAGTTCCTCATAATACCAGTCTTTCACCAAGATCAAAACAGATCTTTGACAGAAAACATGTATTCTGTGTGAAGTCTACATATGGACTGAAGAAGCACTTAAGAGTCACTGTAGTTCGCTTCTCGACAAATTGGAGACAGGCATTTGTATTTTTTTTTTTTTATTTTGCATACTGAAACATTTCTGCAGCTAGGACTCCAAAAAGAAAATCCTAAATTACCTCAAGTCAAGTACAAAGAAACCCAAGATTAGATTTTGGCTCTGAAGCTTTATCAGTACTCTGATGCTAGATCTCATAGGCCACTGCAACGTTTATGAATAATTTCTAAGATTTCTACTGGGCTGCTGGAGAAAGAGCAGAAGGAAAGAGAAAAAAAAAAAATCATACTTCCTGGGGACTATCAGAATGAAGTGCATTATCATCAAAAGAAAATAATGTTTTGTATCCCTAGAACTCCCTGCATGGAAAGAAGGTAAAACATCAAGGTCTAATTTGGCAATATTGGCATTGTAACAGCTACAGACACCACCATGTTGTGGGAATCTTGAGCTTCTCTGTAGTCTTTTTTTTTCTAATCCGTCAAGTCCTCAGCTGCTATTTCTGAGAAGCATACACAATTTCAGTTTATGCCTTTCCAGATTCACCAACAGGAGATTTATTTTATATACCTCCAGAATCATGAACAATCATCAGTTTTTCTTTCTTCAAAAATCTGTTTGTTCCCATAACTTGCAATCCTGCGGTTTACTGTAGATGATTATGATCTGTGTTTTAATGTCTCACATCAGCAGAAACAAAATGCAGGCATTTATTAGCACATCTGTCATTTTTTCCTATTTAATAGGATAGTCCATGTCTTATTAATGAAATTGGCTAATCTCCAGAAATTTAGAGCCAGAAATCTTAGCACAAACATATTTTCCCCTAAAAGTATTTTAAAAAAATAAAATCAGATTATTTGTCCTAAATGAAAGTTTACTTCAATCAATAGCAAATAAAAAGAGGGTATTATTTCTTTTTCAAAATCAGTGTCCATGTCTAGTTCTTCTAAATATACAGAGCTATATCTATAAAAAAACATAACCTCATAAATTCAGTTACAAAAAAGTGAATGCATTTTCATGGTCTGTCACCCCACTTTCTGCTGCACTTCTTTATCAGAAGAATTAAAAGTAATCTTTTTTCTCTTATACACTTCTTCCAATGAAAAACAGCTTCACTGAGAAAAAATTATTTGTTCTGCTTAAGAGTAGTGACCTGGTAGAAAAAAGATGCAACAAGTGTCAGATAACTATAAAAGAAACCCTTAACAATTATGGTTGGCTAGTTATCTTCAATGCCATCAATGTTAGGACTACAGCATGCTTAGGTCATCTCAACTAATTTGAAGAAAAAACATACTCATACAAAGAAGCAAGCCAGCAATGGGAAATTAATCATGAAGGCAAGCCAGAAGGGGGCATGTTTCTGAACGTTGTTCTATCTTTGTACCATAATAGATGCTATCTGCAAACATGATCATGATTTAAGTTACACTTTATTCTACAAAAGTGCAATTCCTTTTACTTCAGTAATCCTATTCCCTTTCCTAACCCTGTTAGGTTCTTCACTTTGCTATTTCTCCAATAGACACCAAATCCATGCTACAGCATTTCAGTCCAGCTGATATCCACCATACAATATGCTATTCTACAACTGATCGATAGAATTTCTTTATTGAAGTCACTTTACCAGATAAATTAGGATATTGAGGACAAGGGATTGCTTTTGTTTGGCAAAATCACTTTAGTAAATCCACCTAGCTCATTAGCTACCAAGGGCCATTTTCCAAATATGGTCTTTTTTCCAAAAGAGGTTTAGATAAGCGGTCACGCGCTGGGCCTTAACGCAGTGACGGGGAGCCCAGCGCCACGTGTCAGTACAGCCATATAGCGCCAGTGGCACACTCACAGAACCTTCCCCACCTCCTCACCACCTTTCCTTACCGTTTTCTTTTTCATTTCTTATAGTCAGTTGGTAAGGGGTTAACACATGTAACATGGAAATCATGTGGATTTGTGTAAACAGAATCAAAGATTAAGCTGATCATCTTTCTGTATATTTCTCTTTGTGTGTGCCCTATGAAGGGTGGATTTGCCGGAGCAAGGAGAACTCTGGAGGTCGGATTATATAATGCAAACACACAGCCCCATGCAGGAGAGGACGACATTCAGCAGTGTGTGCGTGTGTGTAGGTTTGTTCACTTCTGTGTTTTTCTTAAATTTAACTTTTTGGAATTGAATTACACTGACCTTTCTTGAAGTCCTTTCTGACTCTCCTCAGTATGTAATATATGTGTATATATATATACACAGACATATATATATTTCAATTCTAATAACTAGAACAAAAGAATAGAATCATAGTTACTTACACAATTCTATTCCATGCCTGTCATTTCAGTAATACAAACAGTACATGCCTTTTTTCTTGTTTTCTTTTTTTTCCCCACTGGAATATGAAACAAGACAGAGGAAATAGATTTCCACACTGCCATCCACTGATTAACTCGCTAGGACAGTTACTAGCCAGACTCCATTTGCAACTCATGTGGCACGCTGCTGGGAGAGCTGACAGCCAGAAGAAGAATGACGGTAAGGGGTCAAATGCTGCCCTGCTACCCAGGAGGAACCCTCAAAATAACTCCATTGACTTTGAAATCAAAGAGTAAGTGCGTTGCCACAAAATTCCAACATGCAGCAGGATGCAATGTAATCATCGAGCAGAGCATCTTTCTTCAGTAGATATATACTTAACATTTCTCTGAAAATGTTTAAGAAAATGCTCTCATCTTCAGCCAAGTTAGGCCAGCTCCAGTGCCTATTGAAGTCCATGACAAGAGTCCTACAAGAAGGCAGTCTGAACTCTCCCTGTTATCTGTTACGTTCTTATGTTGAAGGCTTTCAAATGTTTCTCTCACTATTTCACTGACTTCAGTCTGGTTTTACATTCCCAGTCTTACTATGGAAGCCGAAGTAGGAACAAAATTATTATATAGTTGTTGTATAAAAGAAAGTGAGTCACAAGAAGAAAGCTGCAGGCCAGAGTCTGGATCAGTTCCAGCAACACTGCTCTTAGCTCTGATCTCTCTTGAAGTTCTTTCCTCTGTTCATTCATTTATGGCACCATTTCAAACAAAAGGAAATTGTTCATTCATTTTTAGCTCCATTTCAAACATAAAGAAATAAATATGAAAGTTCTCTCTTTAGTCAAAATCTCATTTATAGGGCATCCATGTATATGTTTCTGTCTCTACATCTTCTCTCCTACAATTTTTAATTATTCAGGCTAAGACTATCTGTTTAAATACATTGGTTTCAAACTGCAGCAAAAACAGCCCACTATGTTATCTCGCATTTCTAGTAGGGTGACGCGGAATTCACGGACTCTTCGC
>NW_009603354.1:0-8100 GCF_000690535.1 Cariama cristata
GGGCTGGGCGCGAATCTGCTGCTACCCCGGCAAGAAAGTTCCCGGGAAGGGAGCGCCACTTCTCGGTACCCGTGAAGGGCGGGACACGGCTGTGCCCGAGTAGCCACGGCCTCCACGCGTCGTGGGCAGAGATCCCAGGCAGCCGGGAGGAGCTTGAGGGGTCCTCAGGTTTGCTGACCTGCGTGGGGATAGATGAGGGAGGAGGTCAGCGTTTGCACTTCTGTACTCACAGATGCTCAAAAATGGAATGCACGAATCCCTGAGCAACCTGCTGTAGCTGACCCTGCTTTGAGCAGCAAAGGTTGGGTGAGATGACCCCCTCGAGTCCCTTCCCAACCTCAAAAAATACAGATCCTGTGATGCTGCAAATAGGAGCAGGGAAGGCCACTCAGCACAGAGCGCTTGAACATCCTAAGCTCACATGCTTCCTGGGTGCTGCATCTTGTAGACAGGGGGGGTTTTGTGCTCCTCACATAGTTTAGAACTGTCTCTAGAAGTCTGTGCATCCAGAGAGAGAAGTCCAGTTAACTCTTATGGAGACAGTACTGGTATGTGTAATTTTGAGCTTGGGATCCATTGCAAGAGCACTGCTTTTGATTGGATTATTTGCTTGCTTTGTAATAAATTAATAGCAGATGAAATGCAAACATTTGAGTATCAGAAAATGAAATGATATAAGTAAGCTACTGAAAACCAGCAGAGATAATACGTTTACACAGTAGTTCTAGCAAAGCATTAGGTTAAAAATAATGAAATTTCTCTGTATTGTATGCAACCAGAAATTCACATTTGAAGCCTTTATTTGTCAGAGAGGGTGCATGAACACAGACAAGGAAAAGGCATAAAATACGCTTGAGTTTTGTTGCTTTGCTGCAGCATCACAGCGCTTGGTTTATAGTTAAAGAACACATTGACATCTAAACAAGTCTTTTGTTAATATATTAAAATCTAAAGGAAAGCAGAGGTGATGATTAAATAACTATTGAATTGGATTTTGAATTATGTGGTTTGCTTTTGACAAACTGTTGTAGCACTGGGCACAGATGTGATAAATTTATGTTCTTTTCATGTCGATTTCTTTCAGATTTTAGTTGCGTGGTATGACCTGGAGATTTTAGGCTAGAAGTTTTGGAAGTAGGAAAAAATATTGATTAATCTAAAGAGAGACAGTCCAGAATTGCCTGATTTATTTAAATTTTACTAAAAATATTCAAACACTTTTTCCTCTAAATGTGACTGAAGATTTTTTTTTTTTACTTTTATCAATAATTTGTTTCTGTGATTAAGTGAGTTTTCCATTTTGTAGTTATGGAGAGGATGACTTCCAAAAAATTCTACTGGATTTGTGGCTAAATACTGATTTTGATGAGTTTAAAACTTTACATAAAAGGGGTAGGTAACACCTGTCAAATGCAGTTGCAGCAAACACTTTTTTTTCCTAGCTGCATGTACTTATAACTTGTTTTGTAGTTGCTTTAGGAGAGCACACTTCAAAAATTACCTGTTCCAGGAACTTTGAACAACTTTGGAATTCTTGAATATTAAAAAAAACTTTATTGAGATAGATTAAAAGCTGACTTTACAAACCATAAAAATGAGTGATGATAGACCTTTACAAACTGGCTGTTATTCACTATGTGTCTTATATTTACATAATGGATAAAATAGTATTTAGTGCTAGTAACTGTAAGTGCATTTATTCTTAGGTCACCTATATTTGAAGAGGGACAGTGTAGTTAACTTGTTGATATCAGGGAGCTGAGTATAAACCACAGTTCAAGTAACCACTTTACTGTAAAATTTAATTGTCTGTTTTGTGGATAAACTGATTTGTCTCATGCAATGTTTGTGGCATTTACTGTCTGGAAACTCGGACTTAAATTCTAAAATGGGCAGTAATGTAAGGTCGCAGTTTACCGTGTAGCTGTGGGAGAGATGGTGTCCTCACCGGAGGAGGAGAGTGACTGTTGTGAGTACAAGGTATGAGGAGCTGCTTTGTACCAGGTAAAATTTTGATGTGACTGAGGAGGAAGCAGTTATGACTAAAGGCCACATCTAAACTACTCAAAACCATGTTTCTAAATACCAGCTACTTTAAACTAGAGTTGCTAGGCTTCCCTGCACCATTGTGGGGTTTGGGTTGTTTTTTGGTTTTGTTTTTTGGTTTTGGTTTTAATTATTGGAGGAGTCTGCCAGGAGGGCTCCTCAGTTGTAGTTGAGTGCAGAAGCTGCTGCTACGCTGAGGATGCACAACCTCTGCTTAGTTTAGGAACTTGTCACAAGTAGGTGATGAGTGCACGTGAACTTGTAAGGCTATTGTCCAAGGAAGCTATTGTCCAAGGAAGTGAGGGAAGGCTATTCAGGAAGTTTAAGAAAAGAAAGTAAATATAGCAGTAATATGGAGACAGTTTTGGAATGTTCTAGTACTGCGTGACTTCATGTAAATCCTTATTCCCATCTATCTGTCCATTACCTTTACTTACCAAGTAGCTTTTTTCCCCTTGCTGTGCTTAAAAGCTGATGCCATTTGCATTTATCATCTGTTAATGTGCACATCTGGTTCCTGTCAGATTACAGACTTCCTTCAGTGAGACTGTTGGAGTGAATGAAAAATGAGTGAGGTCTTACCTTAGAAACACCTTGAGACTATTAGACTGGAATTACTGTATTAAAAGACAGGACAAGTTGAGGTCCATTATGTGAGGGCAGGCATTTGGCATTTGCGGTGCATGTTAGGATTATGCAGAGTCTTGGCTTGCATTTTCAATAAAAAAGTATCCAGCGTGTCAGGCTGTAGAGATAACCTTCCAAGCATGACCTGAGCTCAAGTGATGTCTGCTTGAGGCTGATGTGCCTGAAGTCCAAATGTCATCCATAACTGTTCAGTTACAAAATCATTTTTGTCTGGGGCTTTGGCTGGGCGTTGGGTTTGGTACCAAAGCCCATGGGATTCGTAATTGAGTAATACATCTGTATTCCCTCTTCTGAGAAGAGAGGGCACTTACAAAAGAACAACAGATTGGAAAACAGACTTCAGAAGGAAAAGAAGCAAAAGGCATAAAAGCGATATTTTTGGAAAGTAATTTCTGAGTATCTTCTATTGGTGGATATGACTGTTACTGAATAGTGAATTAATTGATATGAAAGATGATCTTATTTGCTTGATCTCTCAAGTATTAATCTTTGTCTTTAATGTGGCACCCTGGATTGAGGGCTGGATAAACACGATCAGCCATTGTCTGGAGTATAAACAAACTAGTCTGTACAGGGAAAGAAAATGAAAAACACGTGAAATGTAGCTCCACTTTTATTTCTCCCTTCATTAATGTTTGGCTTTTGTGAATTTTATGGGAGAACATTTAAAAAACTCTGTTTTTTCTTCTTGTTTAAAAGTTGTTTTAAAATAAACTCAGAGCAGAGATTAATTTTTTTCAGCAAGCAAAAAAAAAAAAAAGGCCTGTACATCAGCGTAGCTAAGGACTACTTAAAAGCTAGGAAAGTATCAATTTTTCTTTGTGGAGGTCATTTGGAATGTAATATAAACAGTAGAAGTAGAGTATGTAGCTGTTCTCATCAGGGAAGGATGATGACTGAACCAAAAGTTATTGTCATTTTTAAATACAGATTTTCTCCTTTTCATTCTGTAACTAAAATAAATGGTACTTGCATCACAAAACAGATAAGAATAATCCAATGTTAAAAATGTAATTTACTTGATAACAAGTGGTGGAAACTGAGAATCTTGAATCCTGAGCACTGTGAATAACCCGTATCCTTTTAGCAATAATTATCTGACTATCTTTTGTCAGGTTTATGGCCACTAATGACTTGATGACAGAACTGCAGAAGGATTCGATCAAACTGGATGATGACAGTGAAAGAAAGGTGGTGAAGATGATTTTGAAATTACTGGAAGATAAAAATGGTGAGGTGCAGAACTTAGCTGTTAAATGGTAAGTGTTCTTTTCCTATGGTGTAAACAATTGTTTAATAACTGAACAACGTAAAGCACTTTTGAAAAGCTTAAAAGATCACCCCTACACAAAAGAATTGTGAAATTGATGTCCACAAAGGAGCTCTTGTACTTGTAGGTTACCTGCCTTAATTGTAGTTTTGTACAGAAGTATCTTTTGTTGACGTTGCGGATTAGCCTTTGGGGTTTCAGATGACAAATAGTGCATACAGTCCTTGTTGAAAGTATATGAATGACATACTTGTTCTTTGGTGATAGTTCTTGAATGCTAATTAGATGTAAAAGATTATAATTCATGGGTAGTTGCCACATTGATATTTGACTGTAGGAAGGTAGATGATATGTAGGGGAAGAATCGTAGTATAGGAGTAGTTTTCAAGCAGAGATAAAAACATAAAAAGGTAAATATATGGTCCTGGTTATCATATAAGGAACTTACCTCTTCACTAACATTCCGAATACTGCGTTAATGGTTTTACATGCTTTACAGGAACTGTAAATGTTTTATGGGGTTAGAGAACAGTTACTTGCATTTCAGAGACTTCTGTTGCTTCAGTACCCTCTCTTCTGCACTTTATTTAGCTTTACATGTGGTGTGGCTTTTCCAGAGCACCCTTTGAAGAGATGCTACGTTTATTATGACTGACTTTTTGTTCTTGGCCCCTCTGACTTTTTGTGCCCTTTAAGGAGGGCCCCTCTGTTAAGAAGCTTCTAGTGTTCCTGAGAACGTTTTTTGTTTGTGAGCGCAGTTCTTTTTTTATTATTCCATCTATGCTACTTATATTCCATGAGGCATGGATTGAAGTAAGCTTGCCACGCAAGAGCTTGGGACAGCTTTGAAGAGTAGTTTCACATCGTGACTAGCTGAGTGAGTTTGTTTCAGTGTGCTCTATCAGACTAGCAAAGCAGAAAATTAAAGCCTGTGTGTCCATCTGCTTATGTACATAGAATCAGGGCTCGCTTCAGCTTTTGATATATTTTAAGTGATGGTAACCAAAACATTGCACAGAGAAACTAATTTAGGAATAGCAAGTTTCGAGTTTTAATATTAGCAGTACAGTAATATAATTGTCACTAATTTTTCACTACTCTCACCAGGGTTGCAGTATTTTTCAAATGTATCTTCCCCCATTCCCCCTCCTTTTTTAACAAACAACACAAAATGCCATGCTTCTCTTTAATTGAAACTTCTGAAATGTCAGAGTTCCTTGAGGTACAGCTTAAGTTCTATGGCTTTGAAACAGATTGCTTGTACTTAATCAGAAGAGTAGATTATTATGAACTGGGCTAAAGGTTAGAATTGTCTTTGTGTGAGAACTTTTCCACAAAATGCTACGTTGCAGCATACATGCAGTACTTAAGTTTAGGAAGTACATTAAAGATATCTTGAAGTTTAGATTAATGCACATAGACACAGCTTATATAGCACAATCTTTAATGGCAATGTTAGAATTTTGGACCTAAAGTACAAGTAATGGTTACTAAAACATTAAAGAAAGATTGCAAAAGGAAGAGAATGAGAAAATAGATGGCTGCCTGTGTATGTGTGCATGTGCACGTGGCCTGTTCTTTTCTTCTGTTCTTCTATTTTTAAAGTTTACTTTGACATACTGATAAAATTCTTGGATTGAATTAAAATGATAGGATCTATTTAAAGTTTGGAGTCTTTTTGAGAAATCCAAATAATGTTGAAGAACACTGTTAAATTTACTGTAATGGGACAAGAAACACAATGGAAAAATTTTCAGGTAAATTGTGAACATTCATCTTGAATGTGTACATTCTTGAACGGATCAAGTTTTTTTTTGGCATCCCAATCACTTGCAGATATGATTTGAGGACAAAACAAAACACCCTAAAAGAGTCTTCTCTTCTTAAGGCAGCTTATTCTGGAACTGTATTGTTCCATGCAGTTTTAAGCCAGCCTAAGCTAGTGTTACTGCTGCTCTGCTGTTCTCGCCCTCCTTGTCCCTTTTCTTGCACTGTTGCTTATCTGATTTTGTTGTAGGCTGGTTTGGGGACTTAGATTTCTTCTGGCTTAGCACTCTCCTCCTGCAATCAGATGAGCATTGGTAGAAACAGTAGTGAGGGTGAAGGATGGGAGAGGTTGAACACTATTAAGCTGTAGTTTTTCTAAGACAGTTCAAGCTGATGTAGAGTCTTCCATCTGCTACAACACTGGGTGTAAGTCCCATTCATTCGGAAGTTAAATTCAGCTGCAATATTTTTCTTGACTTTTTATTCCTTAAATATTTTGTGTTATCATTCTTTACTTAGGTATTTTTGTTATGGCTTTGCTGGCACTTTAGCTGAGGAAAGCATAAACTGCATTTAGAACTCCATTAATTTAAATGCTGTGGTGAACTTTACAGACTATCAGCAGAGTCAGACTTGGTACTTGATGACCCATTTAAGTATAGATTCCCTCTTCTGTAGAAGAAGGATTTAAGACAACCCTATGTACCTTTGAATCTGTATTTGAGACAGATTTTTCCGTGAGAAAGGGAGGAAAGATTTGCAGTTTGTTAGGGGACCTTTGTCTAAAGGTAGATCAATGGAAACACTGTGAATGGCAAAGATATTGTATTGATCACTCCTTGAGCGGGTAAGAATCTCTTGCGGGAGGATCAGTCTTTCAAGGTTTGATTCTTAAGGTCACTGAACAGAGCGAGTTTAAAAAACTTGGAGCAGCCTTAAAGCAGCATTTCTTTTTAGGCAAGCGTAGTAACAAGTAAGCAGTGTTCCTGTTTTTTGCCTTATCTGCTGCTTGCTTTCACATTTGGGTAGGAAGAGCTCTTATTTGTTAAAATGCTGATGAACTTCTTGCTTATTGTCTCTTCAAAGCACACTAGTGATTTTGTTCCTGATCCTTTCAGTTATATTACACTGTTCTTGGACAGGATAAAACATGTAGTTCTTTTGTTAGCAGAAGTCAGGTTGAGAGTTCATGGATATTTGGGTAACTACATTGCAAGATGATTGTGCAGTTCATTTCTGAATAAAAATGAAAATTAATGAGCTGCCTTAGTACCCTTGGAGTAAAAGTCAACCTAGTCTAAGCTTTGACCCTACAGAAGGGAAAGGAGTGTATTTGTCAAGCTTCTGTTATTGCAGGCAGTAGATGCAAACTAGGTCAGTAACTGCAGGTTGTTCACCTTGTTTTTCTTAAGAGCACATACAATTTTGAATGTATTCTTGTTGTCTACATTTGTTCTGGAGGAGTTGTTTGCTTCATCTGATAGTCATAGGCTGTTTTATAGTCAGCCAATGTAGAAAATGCCATTGGACATTCTTACAGCATTTTCCTAGTTTAAGGCTGTTATTATGGTCCAACATGGGATCTTGTGCACCTTATGGCAGTAGTAGTTGTACTGTCTGTAACTCTATCCAAGATTATGTGCATCTGGATTAGACAAGCAGTATGGTTTGTCTAAGATCAAAGAGCACTTAAAGCAATATCCCTAACAGAAATACACAATTAAAGAACAACAACAGAAAATAGTTAAAACCAAAAAAGTCAAGGAAGAATGCTGGCTGAATCTAACTTCCCAGTGAATCAGACTTACACCCAGTATTGTAGTAGATGGAAGACTTTACATCAGCTTGAACCGTCTTAGAAAAAATACAGCTTAATAGTGTTCAACTTCTCCCATCCCTCACCCCCACTGCTGTTTCTACCAGTCTACCATCCAGTTGGATGGACTGTTTTTTCTTCATTGCTGGTAATGTTGGTAATGTTCTGTTGGCCCAAATTGCACGTTAGTTGTTTCATATGTTCAGTGTTGCAGTTTAAGGATGAGCTGCTTCTCATTTTGAGCAGTTATCTGTGGTTTGATATTCTGCCATTTAAACCTATGCTTACAAATCTTTATTGTTTCACACTGTGAAATATTTCCCAAAACATTTAAAACTCCAAACAAATGCATATATAAGAGGGCAAAAAAAAAGTATGATTAAAGTAAGTACTTTCAGCGATTCCTCCCTTGTGATAACTGTAGTTTCTCTGCATTTATTACTGTGACTTCTCTGGGCAGTAGTTCAGTATAGGGAACCCTGCTTGATGCTGTGAGCGTGAGTCATTAGTGTGAACAAGATGATGCACATACTGGCTGTTGTGTGGCTGATCT
>NW_009603354.1:8131-24100 GCF_000690535.1 Cariama cristata
AAAGCGTTTTGGATGCTGTGGTAATACAGTGCTGCACATCACGCTATACTGGTGATTTGAATTAATTTTTTTTTCATTGTGAATTTTAACTCATCCTTGTAAGTAAATATGCTTATTTGATAGCTGTTAAAATATGCCAGTTTGAAACTATAATTGATTATGGGTTGGTGTCCCTCTTCTTAATAAGGAACTACACTATGAACACCTTTATTTTCAAATGTATGTAACTTGAAGGAGACAGTGTGTTATAGTCGCTGTTTGTTTCCATAGGCAACTGAATGAGCTTTTGACTTCAAGAGAAACCGGACACAAATTATTGGCGACTGAAAGGGAAAAGATCAAAGAGCACTTAAAACAATATATGAAATTGCCTTCAAATATGTAAAATACATGCTTAAGTGCAAAAGCTGCTTTGTATTCAGAACTTGCTTTATAAAAGAAGGTTATAGTTTATTTTCAACTTCTGATAAGCTTAGTTCATAATCTGGGACTAATAATAAGGTCTGTAAGTGATATCTACTGATTTTGAAGGCTAGAAATGCTTGAGGCAGTCTTTTTAAAAATTTACTTCAAAATTGATATGCCGGCTTTATTGAACTAATAGGCTGAATAAATAGAACTGAAGACACTAATTCAGGTAAAATCTGGTTTAACACTTTCTAGAAACTGTAATTTCAAGTGTTTGTGTGAATGACTTTGTCATTTCAGTGGTTGGTCATCTTTAAAACATCAGCAAAGAAGTGTTTCCTATACTTAATTGAGATTAATCTAACTGACCAGCCTTTGCTGTGATTATTTTAGTTACTCATAGGTTACACTTGAAAAATAAACATATTTAAATCAGTAGAATTTAGTAGTAGTTCAATAGTTCAGGTTTAAAAAAAATCCTTACCATCATTTTGGATGTTTCCACTTGTGGAAAAACTGGTTTTTGGTGGATATCTGCTTCTGACCTGTCAAAGTCGCCATGTAAAAATATGGTGTCAGCCACAGATCTCTAGGATGTGGAAGATGTGTTTTCATAGAACTGCACAAGTCATTGCAAACTGCAAAAAGCAGAAGGCATGACCTTTCTAGCAGCGAGAGGAGGGATGACGTTGCCACCTGCAATCTCACCAACCAGATAGCAAACTCACTTGCTGCTGATCAAAAGCAGACTTTCAGGATTGCTGCTCTGAAGGCTTGCCATATTTGTGAAAGGATACTGTTCATCAGTTTTATATGAATACGCTTCCATAATTGTACATGTGCTTGTTCCTGCTTCCTAGTGCTTCTATTTACAGTACGTCTGTCGGAGCACGCAGCGTTACAGATGTGAAATGGTTTCTACAGATTCTGCACTTGCACCTTTGTATGCCGTAGTCTGTTGACTGAAACGCACAGAGAATTTCTCTGGACTACTGTGGACAGTCATCATACCTTGGAATTGTGATTGTTTCTGTTCTAGGTGATTTGTGCTTGCGTTGCAAAACAATTTACTATGCACCAAGGGTAGAGGAGTGCAACAATGCCGCGAGTAGCGGCTGACTGACAGTGGTGTGTATTTGAAGAGAAACTAGTGTCCTTGAAACACGGTGAAGGGAGAGCTTGGCTGAGGAGTGAAATCAAGCTGTGGAGAAAGCTGTGAGCTTTTAGAGCAACTGGAGAAAATGTTTCAACTTTTAGGAATGCAGTCAAGGATGGCTTGATGTACTTGAGTCTGGGAGATAATTCTTGGTAATAATCTGTGTGTTGGCGAATGCCTGTGTACAAATTTACCAGGAATTTATCTGTTGGAGGAAAAAGGTATTTACCAGTATCGGTGTCCGGAAATTATTTTAATAAGATTGCAGTATTAATTTAACATGATTGAAGGAGTTAAATGACCAGATTAGATTCTGGGTATGCTACTCTAAACTCCTACTCTCAGGGGTTTAGTAGCTGTAGAGATTGTTTGATGGAGTCTAAAGATTCCAGGACAGTGTCCTTTTCCTAAATTAAAGGGCAGTGTCAGGTTAGGGCCTGAGGTTTGGTTGCTTTTGACAAAGGGTGCTCTATCAGAGCTGTTCATTCCTGCAGGAGTAGGTGTACCTGCTGAAGGAGCTGAGAAACCATTCCGTTACATCTTCAAGTGCACAGAAACGAAGGGCTTCTTTTTATGCCTTTCATCAGATACCAGTCAGTATCTCAATTAACAGTTCTCTTGATTATCCGTGTGCTGTATCTTCTAGAAGTGTTGCTTCAAAGTTGTTTTTGTGTATTTATGTTTTAAGATATCTGTGTATCTCCATAAAATACTCTGCAAAATGAGTAAATTGCAATCTTCCTGAATTTGTGGCATTGGGGTGATCATAATGCATCAATTTCAGATGTCTATGGCCTAGCTTGTCTAATGTCAAATTAGTTCTAAGATTTGTGTGTTAACAAAGCCGAGTTAGTTGTATGTGATATTTCAGTGCATGGTTTTGTTAAATATGTTTTGCCTTTGGCATTTTTTTTTTAATTTTAAATTCCCAAATTGCCAGTATTTTCAGCAGGTTTTACCACATGAGTAGGGTGATGGTTGGTACGGAGAGAAGGAAACCAAATCACAGAAAAAAATAGTAATATTTGAAAGCTGTAATATATTAATTTGACTTAAATTTTCATTGATTTGAAACAAATAGCAATTATCAGATTTTTAAAACAGATCAGCCACGAGTTAGTTTGATACAAGAGTTCACCATTCCCACATTTTCTGCAGATGGTCCTTGCTACTGCTGTCTCCATTCTTGCCTCAAGCCATTGCTTTTTCCCCTTTGTGACTGTTGCACGCAGCTCCTTGTCCTCTTGCCCTCGCTGCTGTCGGGGTCAGTGCAGAACCTAAGCTTGGTAGAACTTTAACTTCATATCACAGCTCACCTCTAGTGTTGATGTCTCGTTAGTAAAGATGCTTTCTTGATTGGAGTAATATGATGGATAGAGACAGAGAACTAAAGAGAGAATAGCTGGCCAGATCAACATACAGGAAACCGAAGCGTACAAAACAAGGGAGCTACGTCTTTCAGAGTAGTTACTGTATGCATAGGTTAACTGTGCTGTTTTTTGATGGAGCGTGGTAGGAATGCCTATAGCACAGCTTGTAACACTCTTTTTTTCAGAATTTGATGTGTTCATTGTTAATGTAGTATGTTTGAGGGAGTTGAATTAGATTAAAATACGTGGTAGTTTAAAAGTCTTTCAAAATTAATTTCCCATTCTGAGATGCTTTGTCTGAAGGTAGGTGTTTTAAAAATAGGGAAAAACTAGATAAGCAAATGTAGAGTGAGGAGTGGGAAGGATAGTAAGAGAAAGAGTAAGTTCTTGGAGTTCTTACGGAGGTTTTTCACAAGTGAATGGAAAGAAATAGAGACAATAAAAGGCTCTGGTTTTGCGTAACTTCCCTTTTGAAACAGAACATTAATAATGGAGAAATGCTGAAAGTTGGTAATAGGGCTAGGAAGATGGTGACGGATGCTATATTTTGTAGCAATGAACTAGACTTTACTAGGACATCTGTGGTTTTAGTATTTTGAGCAAATGGGAGCATTTGACAACGGAATACAAGTTTGTTGTGATCCTCAAAACAGTTGGAATGACTAAAAATCACAATTCAGAGGAAAGAGAGGATATGTTACTGTGTGCTGCGTGTATAGTTGTGCTTGGAGTCTGTGTGAAGGAGGGCATGCCATGTCATTGTTTTTTATTTTACCGTTTGCATTCTATTAAGTAAGGTACTCTAGGGTATAGAATGAGTCTAAGTGTCTATCAGATTGCACCCAAGCATTGTGTAGAATAAAGATGCAGTGATTAAGAAGATTGCTTACTCGTCTGTGAACTAAGCAGGCACTGATGGTCAAGCACATAAACTGATGGCTCTGACTAGGTAACTTTTGTTATAAATGTTGGCATTAAGTGAGAAGTAAGAGGGACTCTGGTTTTGAGACTGAAGCAGAACACTTGTGCAAAAATCATTCTCACCACTAGATAAAAAAACATGTACTAAACCAGTATTTTGTTACTAGATTTATGGAGACAGGTTATTGACCCAATGGTTGAAGGTTTTCAAATTTTAAAATTCTGCTTTATATTGCTACCAAAACCAACCTTAGGTTTGTGACTTGAATGTGAAATACTGAAATAAAATGAGAGGGTTTATTTAAGGTTGCAGATTTAATATTGTTCTTCTGTTTATACAGCCTTGGCCCTTTGGTGAGTAAAGTGAAGGAGTATCAAGTGGAGACCATTGTAGATACCCTCTGTACAAACATGCTTTCAGATAAAGAACAGTTACGTGACATTTCAAGCATTGGCCTTAAAACTGTGATTGGAGAACTCCCCCCAGCTTCCAGTGGTAAGGCATTTTGTACTCAAGACTGTCTACTTTTATCGCTTCATTACTAATTAAAAAAATGCAAAAAGCTGGGTTCCTTACTGAAGAGGATTAAGTTCATTTAACATTGGAACTAATTTCTATCAGAGGAAAAATGTGTGGCACAAATATTCTTTTAGTTTCTTCTTCTCTGACTGTATTTCCAGATTTTACTAGTATAAAAACTTCTTTTACTGAAGAATTGCATTCATGTGAAAAACAAACTTACAGTATATGAACTTTGGTATAAGGAATTGAGTGTAAAAGCTCCTGTTTTAATAATTGCCTGGTAGAACATTTCTAGGCTGTAGTAATAGCTAAATCTCATCTTGCTTTTTGATTGATAGTATACTTTAAAATTTATTATAACTTGGGCATTTTTCTTCAACGATATGATTTCTTGTCTCAGTTTCTGGTAAGTGTTTTGGAAAATACCTTGTTTCTAACAATTGCCTGTTAAATTACTAAAATGCTTACCTGCGGTTTTAAATGAAGGCAGTCGTTCCTCCAAAAGAGATAGTAATGATGAACAGCTCATCAGTTAATGGCATTACTTTTTTATTCAAGTGCTTTTCAGATATCATCGTGTAGGATATGAATGAGAATAGAGAAGTGATTAAAAATGCTTTGGCAATGCAGTTTAGAGACTGAGGTTTCTTAAATAAAAAAGCTCTGATTTTTAACATCCTTTATTGAAAGTCCACATGCCAGTCTTGCTTTTATCAAGTAGTAGTGAGATGTGTAAACTTTAAATAACTAATTTTAAGTAAATCAGTTTAAGCTTTTCTTCTTTTGTTTGCCTATGCAAAAGCTCAAACAAAAATGTAGCAAAATCTTTCAATAGAATTAGTATTCCTAATACAAAAGGAACCTAGCTGTTCTTGCTCTCAGCTGGAACATAGACTGTTGTCTTTTTTTCTTAGGCTCTATGGTAACATGTTTGACTGTCCAACTGTTATGTTTAGTTTTAGTCATATAGTTAAGAATAAGCAATAAATACATCTAAACTAGATTTAATATAGATTGGAATGGTATTAATTTCACATCAAAATTCCCAAAGTGTGATTTTAAAAAAACTTCATGCAAATGAGGATGAGTGGTAGCCATTGGATAGCTTTTACCATGACATGAGTTTCTTCTCTTCTCATAATTACTCCAAAGAATGTTAGATATTTGGGGGAAGGGGGAACTATGGAGTTGTGGTAAAGACATGTTTACTTGAATTTTAAAGTACTTTGGGTATACATTTTTCCCTCTTTCTCAAATGTATTTGAGCAGTATTTCAGGTACTTATTCTGCACAAGAAGCTACTTAAATAATAATTTTATTTTGCTTTTTAATTATACAGCTGTTGTTTAGAGGTGACTCTAGCTATTTCTGTGCTTCCCCTTACCTTGTAGCTTATTCCTTTATTTTTACATACAGTCCTTTCATTTATTGCTCTAGACTTGTCTTGGCCTTTACTTTCCATTGCTTGACCTGCCAAAAGCAGTGGCCTTTCTGTTGTATATACCTTATGGGACAATTAAGAAGCTGTCGATCTCGATATGTTTGTACGTAGGTAGTCTTTTAGCTCGAATGCAAAGCATATGTTACATTAGCAAACAAACTGGCTGTTCAAGCTTGTTTTGTTGGGTGGGAAAAAGCATCTTTATGTTGAGATCAGGTTACTTTCCATAGTCACAAACATCATCTCTGGTGTTAAAAACTGTATTTTTTTAATTATGAAAATGCTGAGGTTTTGTTGTACTTTCAGGTTCTGCATTAGCAGCTAATGTTTGCAAAAAGATCACAGGGCGTCTCACTAGTGCTATAGCCAAGCAGGAAGATGTGTCTGTTCAACTGGAGGCACTGGATATCATGGCTGATATGCTGAGCAGGTAAACATCCCTCTTCCAAAACACTGGTGAATGCTGATAAATATTCCTTAAAGCTTGAACTTTAATTTTCAAAGTGTTAAATTTAAATTACTTTATGTGAAATAATATGATAAGGTATTAAGTACAGGTGAAACTTCATTTAGAAAAGAAAAAGTGAATGTATTGAAGATAAGTTGATTGATAGATCGATTACTTTACAGTTCTCAGAAAATTAAATAGTAGTTTTAAGCTTATTTTAATGTTTATTGCTTTAAGGGTATACTTTAAACTAATTTCTCTTCTTAAAAGTTCCAAAAGCTTAAATTTAAAGACATAATTGGAATCTTTGTGATGTTTTGGGAATATTTAAAGGAATTGTTGTACAGTATATGCACGAAGTTATCTAGATTCAATTGGTTTGAGTTTGTGTTTTGTCTGTTTTAAGGCAAGGAGGACTACTTGTTAACTTCCATCCTTCAATTCTGACCTGTCTGCTCCCCCAGCTGACTAGCCCCAGACTTGCTGTGAGGAAAAGAACCATCATTGCTCTTGGTCACCTGGTTATGAGTTGTGGCAATATGGTTTTTGTTGACCTCATTGAACATCTGTTGACAGAGCTGTCTAAAAATGATTCCATGTCAACAACTAGGACCTATATACAGTGTATTGCTGCTATCAGTAGGCAAGCAGGTCACAGGATAGGTAAGAAAAATATATAAATTATCTGTAACTTTAAAAGTTTTTAGATGAGAGTAATTACTTTGCTAATTTTTTTCTCTTACCAGGTGAATATCTTGAGAAAATAATTCCTTTGGTTGTAAAGTTTTGTAATGTAGATGATGATGAACTACGGGAGTATTGCATTCAAGCCTTCGAATCCTTTGTTAGGAGGTAAGATATTCTGAGGTACCTATTTCAGGCTTTCATAAGGTCTAATAGTGTGCCATTTGGTAAGCTGTCAAGAGACAGTCATCTTGGTACAAAATATTTTTGCAAGCTTTAAGCTGGAACTGTTCCTATAACTCTGTCTCGTAACTTAACTGTTAGCAGTGTGTTATGTCTGTACTTTAGAAACTTTCTACTGTGCCATTACTACTTGTGCAAACAAGAGAGGGGAAGTATTCTAATAATATTTGTTTCCAATAGTGGTGACAAAATACTGATATTCAAAGCTGTATCTTGGTCCTCTGCAACCTTCCAGTCTGGTGGATCCAATTACAGCCCTTTCTGACCTTCCTTTCTGAATTTCTGTTATTCAGATGGATGCATTGATGGTACTTGGTTTGGCTAATGTCTCCAAAATACAGTATGTGGCATGAAGTCTTTTAGAAATAATTTAATTCTTCAGAGTCATTTGACATTGATTTTGTTTTTTTATTACACAGATGTCCTAAAGAAGTTTATCCTCATGTATCTACTATTATAAACATTTGTCTTAAATATCTTACCTATGATCCTAATTACAATTATGATGATGAGGATGAAGATGAAAATGCTATGGATGCTGATGGTGGTGATGATGATGATCAAGGTATATTCTCTTGTTGGTTTGGGAGAGAGGAAGAGCTTGTGAACCTGCACTGATCTTAGAAAATTGATATGACTGGTATTGCTACTAAGTACTAGCATTTGAATGACTTCTGTATTCAATTTTTGTACTGTTTTTAAACACACTTTATGAACTCACTTCTTGGAATAAAAGTACGGGATGTTGTTGCTAGAGATAAATAATTCCAAGGGTGAACATAAAGTACAAGACAAATATGTTAAAATACTTGAAAAGTGGAAAAATGCAGAAGCATGTAGGATGATATACCTGAAGTGAGAACTGCATCAGTTAATGAATTGAAAATACATACTCAGCATGGGAAAGGCTTCTCACTACTTTCCACTATAATATATTGTTGCCTAATGCATAAAATCAGAATAGTTTGAAAATTGCACAATACTCAGTATTTTTCTGTAGGATAAGAAAATGCTTTAGATTGAAAGGCATAAGATATTTATTGTTAATACGGTGGCAATACCTTGCCATATGTAAGCTTTATGAAAACTTGGACGCACAAGTAACCTGAACCCAGAGCATAACATTCTCATTACTTTAAGAATGAATAACCTGCATAGTTGTTGATTTAGTGCTTAAAAGGTCAATTTGTATTGCTTATTGCATATTTTTTCATTGTCATTTTTGGAGGTGGAGTATGGTTTGATTTACTCCTAGAAAGGAAAAAACAGAATAATTTGTTGAATCTTGGTCAGCTAGTAATTGTTGTTGTGTTGTCGCTTACATCGTGAATAAACAGGGATATGGTTTAAATAAGTAGTCAAGCTGTAAATATGATGGGAACCGCCTTGTCCTGTTTGCAGTTTAAATTAGTACATGTGTAAGACTGGTGGGAAGAAATTGGCAGAGAAAATGATTAACCTTATGATTTAGGCAGCTTAGAAGGCTTTTTATGTATGTTTTTTAACATACTTCTGAACCTATTTCTTTGGTGTGCCTTATGCAGAGAACCCAAGTGTGTTCTTATTAATTGTTTAAAATAAAACTTGATGCTTTGATTGTCTAGACTTGAACGTATGCATAATTTATTTTTTCAAGGGAGCGATGATGAATATAGTGATGATGATGACATGAGCTGGAAAGTGAGGCGAGCAGCTGCTAAATGTCTGGATGCTGTGGTTAGCACACGACATGAAATGCTTCCAGAATTCTACAAAACTGTATCTCCTGCTTTAATAGCCAGATTCAAAGAACGTGAAGAGAATGTTAAAGCAGATGTTTTTCACGCATATCTTTCTCTTTTAAAACAAACACGACCTGTGCAAAGTTGGCTTTGTGATCCTGATGCGATGGAACAAGGAGAGACACCTTTGACAATGCTTCAGAGTCAGGTTATTTGTCAAGATTTTTCTTATCTTCAAGAAGACACACTAAAGCTGTGCCGAGTTCATAAGGATAGTTCTTGAAATGACCTGTATCATACTTTCTTCATACACAGATTAGAGTTTATTACTGTAGTACAAACATAGAGAGCAATCCAGGTAAACTGGCCTACAGAAACGTGCCAGTCTTGGAAACTGAAATTACCAACTCATGCAAACGTTCTTATCTGATTTCACTTGTTTACCATCACCTGTAAAAGTTGAGTGTCCTGTGTAGTTTTGCCACATTACCAAAGCACGATATTTTGTGCATTCTGTAATGCAGATGTAAGCTCTAATGGTCAAGATAAAACTTTTATTTGCTTGTAGAATAGAATATTTTACTTGTAGAATAGAAAGGATAGTGCTGAAAAACTTTTTCTAAGTGAATTATTTGGGCAACTCCTCAATTGTTGCTCTCTACAGTTTTATTAATGCAAATCTAGTTTTGCTTTGTTTCATCTCACCTTTTAAAGTTAAATTACTATTTTTTTGGATAGCAATTCTTTTGAGTCTTCGTTTCCCAGTGTTTCTACAACTTCTGTAGTTCTGTAGAGAAGTCAGAAAGAGAGGGGTAGGACATGCATCTTTCTTTATATCCCTCCAGTGATCAGAGATGAAAGAAATGTCAACTATTGAATCAACTAACAGATATGTGATGATTACAGGTGCCCAACATAGTTAAAGCCTTGCACAAACAGATGAAGGAGAAAAGTGTGAAGACGCGTCAGTGTTGCTTTAACATGCTGACTGAGCTAGTAAATGTATTACCTGGAGCCCTAACGCAACATGTCCCTGTACTTGTACCAGGTATGAGAAAGATATTATTAGCTTGAAGATTTATTACTAAATTGGATGTAGTTTTGAAACCTTTAAATCTTGACTATGCTTTTTGCAAAAGTTTTGACATGTTGCTTCTATTTAAAGAAATCGGTAAAATAATCAGCTACTGTGTGGATCCATATAAATATTTTAATGACATATTTCCATTAATCTTGAAAACAAGGGTTGGCTCTGAGATTTTTTTTTCATATCTAAAAAAAGTTACTTTGCTTTTTAATGTCAAGATCAAACTGCCTTTCTTATCTCAACAGAGCAAAATATTGTCCATATTTTAGCTTTTGGGACATAAAATGTTAAATTTTGAAATAACAAGGAAAAGTAAGTTTGGAAAAGTTAAAGGTTCAGTATCCCTTTATAATTAAGAAAATCTGTCACAGACCATCAAATGGCCCATGTCCTCTGTGTAGAGAAAGCTTGAAACTAATTAACTGAATAAAATGGTGAAAGGGGCTTGGAAGCATTCAAGAAAGGCTGGGAGCAGGAAAACATAAATTCAGTGTAGCTGCCTTCCTTCAGAAATTTTGAAGTGTTCTAACAATATAAATAACCTAACCTAACAATACATTTTTCTTTTTTCTTCCAGGAATAATTTTTTCACTGAATGACAAATCAAGTTCTTCTAATCTGAAGATAGATGCTTTGTCCTGTTTGTATGTGATCCTCTGCAATCATTCTCCCCAAGTCTTTCATCCTCATGTTCAAGCATTGGTACCTCCAGTTGTAGCTTGTGTTGGAGACCCATTTTACAAGATAACATCAGAGGCGCTTTTGGTTACCCAGCAACTTGTGAAGGTCATTCGTCCTTTAGACCAGCCTTCCTCCTTTGATGCTACTCCTTACATCAAAGATTTGTTTACGTGTACAATCAAGAGATTAAAGGCTGCTGACATTGATCAGGAGGTGAAAGAAAGGGCAATATCTTGCATGGGTCAAATAATTTGTAGCCTTGGTGACAGCCTAGGCACAGACCTGCCTAGTACACTTCAGATCTTCCTAGAGAGACTGAAGAATGAGATCACTCGGTTAACTACGGTGAAGGCCATGACATTGATTGCTGGTTCTCCTCTGAAGATAGATTTGAGACCAATCCTTGGGGAAGGAGTTCCTATTCTTGCTTCTTTTTTGAGAAAGAACCAGCGAGCTTTGAAACTGGGAACTCTTTCTGCTCTAGATATTTTAATCAAGAATTACAGCGACAGCTTGACAGCTGCCATGATTGATGCTGTCCTGGATGAGCTTCCACCTCTGATTAGTGAAAGTGATATGCATGTATCGCAGATGGCCATCAGTTTTCTGACAACACTGGCTAAAGTATATCCTTCCTCCCTGTCAAAGATTAGTGGGTCCATTCTTAATGAACTTATTGGGCTGGTGAGGTCGCCTCTGCTTCAAGGTGGAGCACTTAGTGCCATGCTAGAATTTTTCCAAGCTTTGGTTGTGACTGGTACAAATAATTTAGGCTATATGGATTTACTGCGCATGTTAACGGGTCCAGTGTACTCACAGAGCACAGCACTTACTCACAAGCAGTCTTACTATTCCATTGCCAAATGTGTTGCTGCCCTTACCCGAGCCTGCCCTAAGGAAGGACCAGCTGTTGTAGGTCAGTTCATTCAAGATGTCAAGAACTCAAGGTCCACGGATTCCATTCGGCTTTTGGCTTTGCTTTCTCTTGGGGAGGTTGGGCATCACATTGACTTAAGTGGACAAATTGAGCTGAAGTCTGTAATATTAGAAGCATTCTCTTCTCCTAGTGAAGAAGTCAAATCGGCGGCATCTTATGCGTTAGGCAGTATTAGTGTTGGCAATCTTCCTGAGTATCTGCCGTTCGTCTTACAAGAAATAACCAGTCAACCTAAGAGGCAATACCTTCTTCTTCATTCCTTGAAAGAAATAATTAGCTCTGCATCAGTGATTGGTCTCAAACCATATGTTGAGAACATCTGGGCCTTACTCCTGAAACACTGCGAATGTGCAGAAGAGGGTACAAGGAATGTTGTTGCTGAATGCTTGGGCAAGCTTACGTTAATAGACCCAGAGACTCTGCTTCCACGACTCAAGGGATACTTGGCATCAGGTGAGTAGTGGTAACTCATGTATGTATTGTAGCAAATGACCTTATGCTATCTATTAATAAATTGATCTAGTTTTGCAAATTACTTGCATAAATTTTGTGATACTCTTGAAGATTTGCTCCTTCCAGCCCCCCCATGTGAAGCTTAGGTGGTTCCATTTTTACTAGAAGTTGTTAGTCATACATAACATGAATTCCTTTTATGTTCTGCTTTCAGACTGTGGCCTGAAATTAATTTCAGGTCATTAATTTCAATGAATGATGTTATGTTTAACAAAGAGCTGTAAACTTAAAGGAGAAGGAGCATGGGTGACAAAGGGACGAATTGACAAACCAAATGCAACATGTTGACCTTTTGGTGTAAATTACAGTGTTGCTAATTTTCAGATAAGAATTCTGACATTTTTAAGGATTAGGAAGGATCATTGTGCGTAATTCATGAATCAGTTTCATATCAAGGACTGTATTCACATGTTTTCTTCATGTACTTCTGCTTTAAAGAGGAGAGTTATTTGTAGGCCTATGTGTGGTCATAAAAAACCCTACTCTAATAGGCTTATTACTTGAATTTTCTGTAGGAGATAACATTAAATGCTTATTACAAATGTTTTAGTATTTGGTATTTTTCCCCGTTTAAAATGTTTTCTCCGTAGATTTACTTGAGTTACATATTGCATTGCTAGTTATAAATAACATTTCTTGTTTAGTGTTCTTAAGAGTGTTAGAAGTTTAAAAAGAATGGCATTGAGCATGATTTAAATTCTGTAGTTGTACAGTTTTAATGTTACATATTCACGCTTATGTTTCATATTAGGGTCGTCATATGCTCGAAGTTCAGTGGTTACTGCTGTTAAGTTCACTATTTCTGATCATCCACAACCCATAGATCCACTCTTGAAGAACTGCATAGGTAAGTTCTTTACTTTTACTGACAGTTTCTACATTTTCAGGCAATAGAATTGCATTTAACTTTTGTTCTTTGTGTTTTCAGAAGTAAATATTTTGCACATACTAGAATTAGCAGCTAATGGTAACTGTTGGAACAGTTATAAAATGTTTCCATAATAGCCAATTATTTCTATTAATCCTAGTTTGTTTGGATTCTGAGCAGTAAAAGTTGTATGATTAAGAATTGTATGTATTGAAGCTGTGATGGGCAATACAAGAAGCTAGGGCTTTTAGGAAGAGGGGATCCAAAAGCTGATTTCCTTTCCCATGCTTTTGCCAAATTATATCAGTTTGATGTAGTAAGGTACTGTCTTTACCCAGAAGGGTGGTCTTGGAAATATTTGACATTCAGTCACTTAAAATATGTATGCATGTGTGAATTCTGAGTATTACCAGGTGGTGAGTTGTAAATTTAGGTCCTTGTGATTCTGTAATGCTTGTAGTCTGAAAGCATTTGGAAGCGTATATATTTTTACAGGGATAAGGTAGTCAGAGCTTTCAGTGTAACATCAGTATGAGCAAGAGTTTTGCAATGCTGTGGCTTTTTGATCTTTTCTCATTTGCATGACGAAGTGTTGTAGATTTGTTTAATATGCTATGGTGAATGTTTTATAGCGGATTAATTACAGGTTTAAGGAGCTGTAAAAAATTGTGTATACTGTTAAACCTAATACGGGAAAAAAGATTAATCTTTAAAAACATACAGTTTTGTGGAGAGCAAGGTTTTTATTTATGGGGTAGTAAGTTCCTGTGTGTTATTTTCATCACTATTTTTTCTTTAACATATTCAAGAATTAATTATGCTCGTGGGCTTTCCCCCCTGCTTTCCCTCCCACTGAAGCTACCTTGCCTCTTTGGTTTCTGGAAATATTTGTTGATTATTCAGTCAAAAAACTATTGGTATCTAGTACTTAAAAAAAAATCTCAGTTGTCTTTAGTTTTGTTACCCAGTTTCTTTTGTGTGTGTAGAAGTCACTTTGATGTTTATACCTTGTTGTTTTTCTTCTTTTAAAAATTTCACTCCTCATGGAAGTTGCTAGTAAAACTTCAGAAACGTTGAGGAAAAATATGATATGTTCCTGCAGGCATTTATTTTAACAAGGCTGTGTTATAGGACTATAGAAATTCTTCTTTGAAAAACCGAAGGGTGGAGTGGGATGAGAGAGATGTTGCTACGTTAATATGTACTAATTAGACTTATTTTATGGTAATGTAGGAATTCTCAATACAAGCCAATTTAGGGGTTAAAAATCAATATGCTGATAGCTTCCTTAAGAGGTGTTCTCTAATTCTTGAACTACAGAATTGAAATTGGTGTTCTAATGCATGTTCTGGGAGATTTTTAATGGAGAAAAGGAAAGATTAAATATAACTTTCATTAATTTACACGCTATACCTTTAGAAAAAAGTTGAAATATCATTAAGTGATGACCATTTATTTCAATGGTGGTTTTTCTACTTCTGTTTCATTATATGAAATACTATATATCAGTTACATTAATACTTTTCATATTATTGTAATTAATAGATTTATTTGTATAATCATGCTAAAATAGCAGGTACTGTTACATGAAGATAATTCCTGCACTAAATATGTCCTTTTGAAAGGTTGAAACTAAGCAAAGATGTTTTTGAAGTAGCAAATGAAAAAGATCCTCAGAAGTTGATTTATTTCTGTACATGATTGCAGGTGATTTTCTGAAAACATTGGAGGATCCGGATCTCAATGTCAGGAGAGTAGCCCTAGTGACATTTAACTCAGCTGCACACAACAAACCATCATTAATAAGGGACCTCTTAGATACTGTGCTTCCTCACCTATACAATGAAACAAAAGTCAGAAAGGAATTAATCAGAGAGGTATGTTAACTAAGAGAAACAGTGCTAAATATCTGTAAGTAGATTATTTTGTTTTCCTAAATGTATTCTTAACTTTGTTTTTTATTTGCTGACAGGTGGAAATGGGACCATTTAAGCATACAGTTGATGATGGATTGGACATAAGGAAAGCAGCTTTTGAGTGCATGTATACTCTTTTGGATAGCTGTTTGGATAGACTAGATATATTTGAATTCTTAAACCATGTTGAAGATGGCCTGAAGGATCACTATGATATTAAGGTTAGCTGTCATTTTTCACTCTGTAAGCAGTGACTTAGTCAAAATATTTTAAATAGTGAGTAGACTGAAATGGTAAAAATATTACTTCATATGCTTAAGTATTTCATTATAGTTGCCATTTTCCTTAAAGTGTTGCTGTTAAAAAGGCTCACAGCATTGTAGGAAATATATCTCCACATATGTGCTGAGCATAACTAATTGTTGAATTGTTTTTTTTTCTCAACCTAGATGCTAACCTTTTTAATGTTGGTGAGACTGTCTACCCTTTGTCCAAGCGCAGTGCTGCAGAGGTTGGATAGGCTTGTTGAACCTTTGCGTGCTACGTGTACGACTAAGGTATTTAAATTTAAACTTATTCAAGTTAATTACTTTGTGTTGTCTTACAGAAATATAAATAAACTCAGGTATGAAGAATACTTCTGTACTGCTGCAGCATTCCTGAGTGATAGTTGATAAAATGCAGTAGGGAGAATAATATAAATACTTGGGCCTTTATACATATATTACATTTCTTTAAATTACAAATGGAGGGGTAGACTTGTTAGCTTCTTCTTAAAAATCCTCTGTTTCTTTGATGCCATTTCTTCTGTTGCTTAAACAGCTGCCTCTTGGGCAACTCCTAAGTCTCACTTCATTATAAATTGTGGAACTGGAATACTGAGAGCTTTTCTGACTTCTCATGATTACATTGTTTCAGACAAGCATTTGGGTGATGAAGGGTGGAGGCAGTATAAAGTCGTATTTTTGTTGTTGTGTTTTGTTGTTTGTTTTTTTTCCCCCTTCTTCATTTACATTACAACATTCTTGGAGTCTTAGCACAGTTGGTCTCCT
>NW_009603354.1:24131-34175 GCF_000690535.1 Cariama cristata
GCTCTTGTCTTGATACGCCTGCATGCACTAAGAGTCATTTAATGCCTGATTTACCTTGCTTTTCCATTACTGTAGTCTGTTACATTTCACATCAAGAAATTTGACTGCTTTTAATGATAATTTTGTTTGTATCACTGAAACATCTTTGAGAATTATAACAGAAGTTTAAGCAGTTATTCTAACGAAAGTCAACTTTTAAAAAAAGTTCTATTCTCTAGGAGCTGGAAGTACTGTGATAATACCAGTTTAATGTTATTTAGTGACCCTCCTAGCTCCAGGTTGGCTGCTATGATTGTTTTGATTTGGTAATTGACTTGGTAGCTTACAACCTTTTTCTGCAGTATTCAATACTTTCAATACCTTGCAGTATTCAAGTTTTGGTCTATCAGTAAACTGCTGGTAAAAAGTCTGCTAAAAAGTAGATTTTTGAGGTTTTTTTTGTGTTTGGGTTTTTTTAATAGATTAGGTCATTTTGAAAGCTGTGCGAAGTGGTAATATGAAAGGAAATCGATCTTTGTAAGATACGGTTTTTTTAAGGTGGGTGTAGAGGGAGAGTTAAGCAGCAGTTTCAAACATATTTTCTTTTTTTGCCTAGGTAAAGGCAAACTCAGTGAAACAGGAGTTTGAAAAGCAAGATGAACTGAAACGATCTGCTATGAGGGCAGTAGCAGCGCTTCTAACCATTCCAGAAGCAGAGAAGAGTCCATTAATGAGTGAATTTCAGTCACAGATAAGCTCTAACCCTGAGCTGGCAGCCATCTTTGAAAGTATCCAAAAAGATTCATCATCCACTAACTTGGAATCAATGGACACTAGTTAGATGTTTGTCCAAAATGGGGACCATTATGTTGAACCATATGATGCACTGAATTGACAGGTTATGAGTAAGAAACAGAAAAAGTATCTAATCTACACATTGTTCCACTTTATTTACCTTTATGGAGACAGTTGGCTTTTCCCATTGTTGCTTTTCTAGCATTTATTCCAGAAATGTATTTCCATAATCCAGAGTTTGTTAACCACTCTTGTTTTAGTGGATTTGGCCACATTTGGGAATTAAAAAGTTGGCGCATGGTATATGGAAATAGGTTCCAACATCCATTTGCCCTGTAATGTTTAGGATTAAAATGTCAAAATTTTGTGACCATGATTTTTTTTCTTTTATTCACTCTTTCTACTTGTAAACAAAAAAGGGGGGAAGGTGGGACTCAAGCATCCAGGTGCACCATGTTTTTGTATAACTTTTTATTCTTTGTTGTTTCAGCTTCATAAATTGGTTTGGCTGGCAGTTGAATTCTGTGTAAGATTTATTATATTAAAGAGAGGGATTGGGCACAGTTCAAAAAAGACAAACATAAATGTCATTTTAAAGGTGTGGGGATTAGAAAACAAATATCCCTGTTGTGCACACTAATTTTGCATGAGCAAGTTTACAAATATATATTGTCTGTAAAACAGCATGTGCAGTTTATTCGTAATGCAAGTTAAAATAAGTTCTACTGTATCAGTGCAGTTTTCAGATATTTTGACATACAGACCATTCATACAGGAAGGGACGAATGAAGGTTGGTTGTCTTCACTTGGCTTTTTTTAAATGCCAGTAGTATGACCCTGCAGATGTTCTTAGAGTAAACATGGCAGTTCCTGCAGTTTTCATGGTTTTTCATTGCCAAAGGCTGGATCCCCTGGAATTGAGGTGGACAAACTGGAAGATCGGAGGGAAATAGAATGAGGTGGAGGTAAAATGAGCAGGGAACAATAGCTGCTCAGTGGCTCCTGAACTCTGGATTCAATTTTGCTTTTGTTACAAAAGTATGAAAGGAAGTTTCTTCAGTGGCATCTACCTCCTGTTCTTCATCCAACAGCTTTTGTTAAGGCGCTAATATATGGTATTACCTAGCCAAGTATTGCCAGAACATAATTTTGTGCCTGTCAGAATGTTTTCTGGCACATGGAACCACCAGTAGATTGCAGTGCTGCAAGTGTCATACAGTATTCTGGCAAGATAGGAAACAGGGAATGGTCGTAAGACTGGAGAGAGATAGAAAGCAAACAGACAGAAATAAAAAAATCTGCCATGAATAATCTAAGGTAGTCTAGAAGTGGACCAGGAGGTGATAGCTGGCAGTCCCGCAATGACCTGGATTTGGGAATTTAATAGAAAAAGATGGGGAACCTCTGCCACAAATTGAGACTTATCATTACTTGGTTAATGGAATTGCTTATTTGTCTTTTTGTAGTCAGATCTGAATTTGATTTTTCTCTAGTTAATTGGTATTATTTAGCTAGTTTGGTATTTCAGAAACCAGTTACATGGATACGTGGCATAAGCTGCTCCATGACTAGGCAAACATACATTTTTATGACCTCAGAGACAGTTTCCTATGAGCATTGGGATTCGGGGACAAATTCTTTACCTTATGTGCTTACAACTTGGGAAAAGCAGGGGAGATACTGGTGCATTTTACTTTAATAAAAGGACCTGAACGAAGAAATCTTATCAACTCATTCAGTAGTAACAGGTTTCATGCTGTAGAAATTTTTGAAATTGTAGCTTTCTCTGTCTCCAAAGTCTTCATACTAATGTAACAATTGTCTTCTAGAAGTAGAAATAAATGAGATTAAACATACCAACATATCTAAATGTCATGAAAAAGAATGAGATGACTAGAGAGAAACCATATGGTAGAAAAAGCACTGTGAATTAGGTACATTTTATCTTGCTGTATAACTCATCTACTTCAATTACAGCAATATACTGGCATTCTAATTAAGAATCTGTTGTGCTAATTAGTTGTCAAACTAATCTTAGAACTTTTGTGTTAAATTTTCAGAGTGCATTAAAATGGTTTATAGACCTAAAGCTAGGTGTGAGAATGGTATGATAAACATGAAATGTGAGGCTAAAATATGTAAATGGAGTAGGTGACAACGGTAAGTAAACAGAGTACTTGTATTCGTAGTTGAGAGATTTGTGTGTGTTTATGCTCTACCATAACGCCTAATGTGGTGGATGCAAATAATCTTCGCTTTGTTTTACAGTACATTACAGTGGAGCAAGCTTAAGGACAGAAGAGAAGGTTGAGCTATATTACATAGTGAATGCTTTCTTGCAAGAGAGCAATTTCACTTTGACCACTGATGAAGGACGTGGGAACATAAGAATTAAATCTTCCCTGTAAATTACAGAAATTCTGAGAGTATGTTTTTCTCCAAATAACAGTTGGTTGTTTCAGTGATGCAGGAAGACAGACTCATAAAGGTTGTAACTGCACCGTAATTACTGAAATTACTTACTGGATTTACAAAATCTAACCAGGTGAGGTGTTCAATTCCATTGACTTTCATTGGATTGCTTGATTGAAAGGTGGTTTGTGACCCCCCCGTATAGTCGAGTATTTGAGTAAATCTAGTGTATTTATGCTTTTAGTGCAATTAGGTTCTGGTAATTCTGTTAAGGATGATGTCAGGAATACCTGTAGCTGTTCTTTAAATGCTAAATATTCGAAACTGAAATACGAAATTACTCTCACTAAAACAAAGCCAGAATTCTGAAAGACTGCTCTTAAAGTTTGGGTTTTTTTGGTATGATTAGAACTTTCTCTAGTGTTTTACATCATTTTGCACAAAGGCAATTGAGACCAATTAATAAGCTTGCGCATGATATACAAATGGTTGGCCAGTCCTCGCATTGTAGATTCTTGCCTTTATTTTTGTATCTCAAAAGTATTTAATGCTCTGATTTTCCATGAAAAATCTTGCCATTGTTGCAAGGGAGGTCTTCTCTAAAATTATAAATTGAAAACTACAAGTACCTTCAGAATGCTGCACTTCAATCATGTAAATTTATTTTTTTAACATAGTTTTCCTTCAAAATGTTACATCTAATACAGCAGTTGACAAAATAAAAAGAGCTGAACTACTTCCAGATTGTACTTTTATGAGGTGAACAAAGCAGTACATATGCATGTAAGCAGCATTGCTTCTCTCAGATGAAGGATTATTTTAACATTTCATCAATTCAGATTAGAAATATGAATTAAAAGTTCCTATCTGCTACTATTGTATTTGGCTTAACAGATACAGTCAATAATGTTGCCAGGAACAAGTTCACCCTGGTTTGGTGGGCTCGTTAGTAGTAGTGATTTAGCAACTATTCTCATATTTGCTGGTAATTTCCCTTCCTTGCCTCCCCTTGAGATGACTTTAAAAGCAAAGTAATGTGTGGCCTTGGAAGTGTGGAGGTTTTTTGTTAATCCTGATTATTCTGACTGAAATGACAACTGTTTCTGCCAAATACCAAATGGTTAAGCCTGCAGCCTCTGGGTTTGTTGCTCTGAACTTCAGATAAAAATGACTGGTTTTTGTTGTTACTGTTCTTAAAATTAATTTTGGAGAAATGAAAAATACCAGTCAGCTTATTACTTTCTTTTTGTCCTCGTTTCGTCCTTGCTATGAGATGGAAAGATTTGCTTGCCGCGCTACTGAACATGAACAGGCAGGCCTTGTGACAGCCAGCATTGCTCCTTGCTCTAGAAGAGCTCTTCAGTATAGAGTTACAGCTCTTAGACTAAAACTGACCTTTTCATCAGTACCCATTTATAATTTTTCATTGTATCTGAGTTTGGGGGAGGAGAAGGAAATCAGACTTCTTGAGAGTAGTGAAGTAAATTAATCTTCCATGACCAGCGTTGATGTAGCAGGGAAGTTTTCTGCAAGAGGTGCTTTTGCGAGGATCAGGCAATTTTGTCTTGGTAGGGAGTTGGACTTCCTTAGATTCGGTTCCACCCTGTAAGGCTTTAATGTTTCCACTTAATCTTTGATGAGGAGAAAACTGCCTTCAGAAAGGTTATCCATCCCCTAAAACAAACAAAAGGGTTTCTGTTGATTTTAGTCTATATCTTGTGGTTTAGATCATAACCCTGAACCAGAGAAGAAATAAATGTGTTTCTGAGAACGACGCAGACACTGGCTGGAAGACAGGTGTTAGCTGAAATGTAGCACTGAGAAAGAGAAAATGAAATCTTAAAGTGAGAATATTTTCATTTAAAGTGATTGTCCTTTCTTTTGTATTCTGCCTTTGATCATATTTTTGAAGAATGGGAAATACAGAAGAAAAACACAAAAGTAATCGGCAAGCTGTGAGCTTCTGTGATCCCAGAACTTAAGGGGTAATTTCTATTCCCTCCTGCTTCCTTAAAAAAATCCAAGCAGAGGTATTTTGACAAAAGTACATAGTAATTCTGAAAATACTTTTATTCTGAAGGAGGTAAAAGTTTTTTATTATATTTTCATTATTTTTTTCTTTTATTCTGAAGAAATTCTTTGCCTTCATATGTGGATTTCTCCCACCTGACAATTATGAGGCAGTCCAGTACAGCTGCTGCAGACTTTAGGAAATAAGCTGTGTCACTTGGTTCGGTGCAGAAAAGATATTCCTGTAGTAGAAAAGGTTTGCAATTCATTCTTTCCCAACATTCTTTTATTAATAGATTAAAAAAAAAAAAAGTTCACATATGACTGTAGTTTCCATTCAACTTCCAGCCTTTCTTCTCTTCAAGTAAACAAGTATTGGACTCAACTGTCTGGTTACTGTTACTGATGACACCCCTCCTGGAGATTCTTGATGTGGTAATCTCAAGTCCTCGAAGACTTTTTTTTTCCCTCCAGTCCTTACTAAGGTTATTTGCGAGAAGGCTCAGGTTTATCTCCCATGTCTATGACATTTCTGTTGTGCATGAAGACAATTCTTTTGTGAATTGCATGTAGTATCTGTTTTACAGAGGGATTTCTGAGTTGCTGTGCTTAAATGCAGCTGAATGCCATTTCTGAGGAAGTTCATAGTTCAACCACTCCCCTTGGCAGTGAAAATCCAGTATACCCAAAATCCACTGGATTATAGAGTATTTTTAAAAAAATACACATTTACTTATTTAAGAATACACCTAAGGACAAAATAAAACAATTTGTTCCATGTGCAGCACAACTAGTAGAATGTGGCTTCATGGAAGTTTTTCTCTTGCCCCTCAATGTCTTAATGCTTGTACTGCATCAAGTCATCTGCAGCTCTAGACCAGCTTGCCAGTAAGAAGGTGTTTGGTGTTGTGACGGCTACCTTCTGCCTACTGATGGAGCATATGGGAGGAGCTACTTCGATTCTTTTCCCTCCACAGCTACTGATCTTCACACAGATAACGAACTTGAAATGTCAGCCACGTTTGACAAAGGGTAAAAATTGACTGGAGTTTAAAAAAAAATAAATTGGATTTCCCATCATCCTGATTCCTTTTCAAAGTCAAACAACTTTACCGTATTTTTTCCCAACTGCAAAGATGATCAAATGAGTCTTTTTTAGGAGAAAGACATTAAATTAAAATGAGTGCGTTGTACTGAGTTCTCGTTTTTCCTAACACTGTAGGTTGAAAACCCGTATCTCTGGTTTGAATTGTGACTTGTTTACAAAAACCATCTCATCATCAAAATTAGAAGTGTGGAACTGAAGCTGCAGATGGACGAGATGGGTGATTTTAGTACCTTGGCAGGGGGCAGCCAAAACGAAACACTAAACTCTGCACTGCTTTCTCGCACGGTACCAATTTTGGCATATAAAGTGAGTTGAATTCAGCTCTAATAAAATGGTAGAATATCTATATCACCAGGTAGCTGATATGAAAGATTAAAAAAGTTGTTTGACGCAGAAGATTATACACTGTTCTGTTTTGATTTTTGGAGACTATGTATGTAGACAGAGTGACCTTAGTTGCAGGTCATTTTCTGAGAAGTTGACAATTTTTTTTCAGTTCTCCTTTGCTCCCAGCTTTTTAAAATAAGAAAAAAAACACAGTACTGCAGTTTTGTAGTTGTGGTGTTGTTTGATTTCTGTAGGACCATCCTTTTTTCTTTTTTTTTTTTTTTTTAAAAAAACTTTTAAATCTTTCCAGGGAAAAAAAGTCTGAAGTAGAGTTCCATAAGAAAAATGAAGAGAAGTTACTTATCCACAGAGAAAATATTTTCTCAATGATTTGAATAGTTATATTCAGGTTGAAAGCGTTGGATATCATCAAGGGCTATGTAAGGACAAAGAATTTTCTGAAATTGTAAAAATTTCGGGTTGTCTATGAATGATTTAATTTGGGTCTGTTAGGTGGCTGAACATGGCTGATTCAGGAAACTTAAAGCTATAAGGAGGGCAAGAGCAGGCTATCACGTGCAAATGTGAATCTACGTCATATTGCTGTTTGGCAAATGGTTAATATTTGGTGGTCTTTTTTTTTTAACACTGGTGTCATTAGGCATTTATTGCTCCAAGACTTTTCATAGCTTAGCTATCAACAAGATATTCTACATGTTATCCAAATTCTCTTTGATAAAGGGAGAATGAGTTTGAAGGATGGTTTGGGAAGAGTGCCAAAACAGTTGGGCAACTGATTGGGTTTATTTTTTCCCATTTATCTTGTAACATATGGAAGGATGGGAAAGAACAAGGTCCATTGGCAGGTTTAGACATTTCTATAGAAGCAGGTCAAGAGCAACACTGCAGAATATAATGAATTTTCTTTGGTCAAAGTATTTTTTTTGTTCGTTGTCCTGGGACAAAAAACATCTAGTATGGGTAACCAAATAGACTTGGTAAAATCCTGTATGGCTCTGGGATTAGACCTTCCAGTTGAGAGAACAAATGTCTCCTTGAAACCTGGTGGAATTACTGAAGACACTCAGGCCTGCTTAAGAACCACCCAAAGGCTGCCATGGCAATACAGGTGTGATTTTATATGCTTAGCTACGTCATGCAAGTAAGGTACGTTATGTACTCGGGAAAGAAGAGACCTGTTTCGCAACATCCTTGTTAACACAAGGGCAGTGAGGGCCCATGGTTGTGTGTAGGATGGATGCTGAGCAAAATACACTGTTGTAAGACAGTGACGATATTGTGCAGAAAAAAATCTGGTCATGTCTACTTCCTCATCCAATTCATATTGCAACAGTTAAGTAGCTAGGAGAGCTTTGTTTTACTTGAGATAGACCTGCAAATGAGCATAACTTCACTATCCAGTTTGCTGTAAGGATGCAATACTCTTTACTTTTGACATGTAATTGTGCACTTACTAAAATTATAGCTAAAAATGCATGTCAAGGGAAGGTTTATCCTAAAAACTGACTTGCTTCACTGATCTCCTTTTGGAGAATTCACCTCAAACAATACAAGTTAAATAATTCTTCTGACAGCATTTAATATCTGAAACTAAGAGTTAATAATAGTTCTAATCATTCCAGTAAATGAAATTTATTTCCAGCAAAGGAAACTGGTAAAATGATGCTGTTAACTAATGAAGTAAAGCAAGCAACCACAATGCACAATTCCTAGATCAGCTAAAAGGTTCTGCAGGAATCGAGTCAGATGTTCCTCCTACCACCTCCTGCCTTTTGAAGTGGTAAAGAGCAAGTGGGAGAACATTAGATACTCTGTTCATCTCCTTTATTTGAGTTTTAAGATAGTCTAGTGGATAAATGTGTTTTGAAATCAAGAATGCTTATGCTTTTTTTTTTTAAAAAAAATACTGATTCACAGACTTACTTAGCAACCTGTTTAAATCGTATTTGAAGGAGAGCACTTGTCTCTCTCTTCTCAAAAAGTAACCTGCCACCATTGTTCAAGTACTAGCTGTAGTCTACACATCAAGGAGCAATCTCTCTGGATAGTGCTTTGAAAAGGCAAAGAGTGTAATACAGGATTTATTTGCAAAGTTAGCCGTAAATGTCACCACGTAGTTTCTGTGCTGCTGTACTGTTTGTATACAAGAGAAATGTTCCAACACATGCACTTTAAGATTGTAAACTGATGACATCTTTTATTGTGAATGTTTGTTTGCTTTATGTCACTACAAAACCCAGTCTTGCTTGCTTTGATTAAATCTTGCATACTCTTTTTGTAATTTTATCCAGAGTTCAGCCTGTAGCAATAAAAACAGAATTCATTTCTGACAAAGCTAATGCTACAGAAACAGAGAAGCCCTAGGAAATGTCTGAGGTCTGCATGCAGAATAGTATGCTTGACTACAAAGATGTCATAGTTAATGCACTCCGTTTTGCAGACCAGCTATTTCTTTGACAAAGTAGTGGAAATAGGTTTATTAAAAGTACAGTATCTGAGAACAGCATCAGAAGCATCTTTGATAAATCTGTTCTTACAGCCAGTTGATCGTGTGGCTGAAGAAGAGTCTATTCACAGTGAAGTCTATCCTCATTGCTCATCAATGGCCTTTGCCAAAGAAAAATCAAAATGTTTCTGCCTGGCTGTACTGGTAAATACACTATCATATGTTGGCAAATACAGCACAGTGCTGAAGGTTATTTTTGTGCTGAAGAGCAAGATGCTGCATTGCGTACAAGGTATTCCTGTAGCCCCAGCGTACCCATTTGACAGGGGTTTATGAATAAAATTTTAGTGATTGCAAACACTACGATTTTTCCAGAGGGAGATGTGATGCCCTAAGACTAATATGTTTATGATCTAATCAATGGAATATAAGATTTCAATGTTTTAATTCTTTGAAGCTACAGTTCCTCCTGGATGCAAGTAATCGGTATTGCATTTGTGGAAGCTATTTCGGTCATCTGAAAAAAATGATAATTCTTTGATATTTTTCCAATGCTAAGTGTTAAATGAAACCATATAGTAATATTTTATTTTAAAAAGCTAAAATTAATTATGATGAGCATTTTTGCATCAAAGTAGTTTTATTACTATTAATTTCTCAGTGTTTTTGTAAAGAAATCAAACAAATCTAAAATAATTTGTTGGTGGTATTTTGATTTCATCCTAGTATTAACCTTTTGGACCCTCTGGTTTTATACCCTCTGACTTGAACCAGAAACCCTTTAATTTCTGTTTGGATCAATGAATGGCCAGATCTCTTTGAGCAGCTCTGTGTTCTCCCAGTGCTGGTTCTATAATTGTAAATCTACTGTTGCCTTTTAAAAATAAGAGCATAAATGATACTTCTCAAAGGGTTAGAGTATAGCTAAAATCATCCTCTGTTCTTT
>NW_009603354.1:34206-38885 GCF_000690535.1 Cariama cristata
TTCATTATAACAGTTTACAGTATGTCTACTAAGGAAAAAAAGGTTAATACAGTTTACTGGTTACTTCACCTTGTTGCACTGTCATGGCAGAATCTAGTGTGTTAGCTGGCGTGAAATGAAAATTAAATTTCAGGAGCAATTCCATCGATTTGTTTTCTCCCAGGAGATGGCGTTGTAACCTCAGGAACAAATGCCAAACAAACGGGGGGGAAACCCAGCAAGATTTCTTCAGAGATTAGACATTGCAGGTGTTTGAAGACTGGATTTGAAATGGATCTTATAATTTTATTTTTCTTGACAAGGTACTGAAGCTTTCTGTTATGTCTGGCTCGCTTCTAAGTTCCTTTTCAATCTCTTACAAGTAATTTCAAAACTTAACTTCTGTACCGTAAAGTTTGGCAAAGTTTGGGCAGGTCACCGCAGTGCTCCTCCTACAGCCCGGTGGTTTGGTGGTGGTATGGTCTTGGATGGCTTGGCACTGCTGCAGGGAGTGGGATGAACCACTGGGCCCCACTGGCTGAGTTACATGGCTGAAACAGCAGATTTCATAGTGTGCTTCCGTATTTTCTTTCTACCTTGCTAATGATTTCCCTTCTCCTTGGCTTTCAGCAGGCAGCTGTAGTGGGAGTGGTGGCCCTTAGCACGAGAGACCTAACAAAACTAGGTGTCGGGTCCTGGTGAGCAGACTGATGTGTCAGCAGCATTTACCTTCCTCTGAATGAATGCATTAATTTCTTACCTGAAAGTGCTAAAATTGGGGTGTTTGGGTAACAACACACTGGTTTGCTTTTCAGGTCTAGAGTTTTAAAAATAAAAAAAAGGTAAATTTTTAATTTATATTTCTATTCTAAGTTACCATGGCTACCGAGAGGTTTCTTTTTTCTTAATGGGCTAACCAACAAAATCCCATCAGGTGCTGTTTTAGAATTTGACCGTAAAGCAAACAAAATCCAACAAGCCCCCAACTCCAATTGTAATATTCTGTTATGTTGCAGAGCTGGGGTTTCCATTCTGGAAAGACATTGACCAAAAGGAGGAAAACTGTAGTGATACAGAACAAACTATGCAATTGTAATGAACCACAACCTGTGCCATAAGAACAACTGGGGAAGGTAATTGCCCTGCAGTTGTCACTGGACGTGTGTGTGTAAGCCAACAGCAGCTTCAGGAGCTCACCAGCTCGTTGAGGTTGTTTTGGCAGGCCTGGGGACAGGCTGGCATCGCATGCTGCAAATACCGACATAAACACTGCTGCTGTATCACATCCTATTTGGGATAGGATTTAACAAAAGCCAAAGAAAAGAATAATTTTCTTTGGAATAAATTGTGCTATACAGATGTGTGGATAGAAAAACCAAAAAAAGCCCAAAACCCAAAACCCCTGACCATTCCACAGTTCGTCTATACTTGATATTGAACACTTAAAATCGAGTGATGAGTTGCTCTGAATGATCTGTCCAACCATACGGCAGGGACTGAGCTAGAGGATTTCTGTTGCAGGCTGCAGGAGAGGTGGAAAGCAAGGCTTCGAGTCCAGCCAGGGCATAAACACAGACCAAAAGGCATCCTTGCAGACTGCCGTCCTTTTCAGCCCCTGCTGTGAGAGATGACATCATTTGGATGTCTGGCTGAAGCTTGTTTTATCTTGCTTTTAACCAGTTTTACATTTTCAGTCTTGCAGGTTTTTTTGGTTCGTGTGTTTGTTTTTAATTTCAGCCTTCATCCTGGCCCTCAGGTGCCCTCAGAACAGGGCTTTTCTCTAACCCACGCATCTCAACACCTCCTCAGCGCTGGCTGTGGCATGATGCTCGTCTGGGGACCAAATGCTGCTCTTGCTTATGTACTTGGTGCCGACGGCTCGTACCAGCACCAGACAAAAAAAAAAGTTCGAACATTCTCCTGAATGCTTTTATTGTCTCACTGAGGAGCATGTTCCATCCTAGGATAGCACATTGCATATCACGTTGTACTGAAGTTGTAAAGGAGTGTTGTCTTAGGGTCTTGTTAATGAAAACAACCAGAGCAGAGTGTATTGGACCCAGATGTCAGGAAAACCAAAGAAAAGACACAGCTGTGGACTGTCTCCCAGTGCCCTGCCTGCTCCCAGCCATGGTCCCGAGCAGGCTTAGCCGTTTCCCGTACAGTTTAATCATTAGCTTCCCAATGGCCTGAAGGAGCTTATTCCTTCTCAGTCAAGGAGATGTTGAGAGTGAAGGACTCATCCCAGAAGGACTTTTGACTTGTTTTGAACTTAAAGGCTTTTAAAGAAAAAATATATGGTAAGTTGGACTGAAAAAACCAGCTAGCCTTAAGTGGTTTTATTTTCTTGGGGATCAGTTTTAGACTGTTTTAATAGTCGTATGGTGAGGTACTATCACATTGAAATACTTTTGCAACGCTGCATGCTATCCTAAATCTGAGATCTTCCCTTAGACCTCAGAAAAGAAAAATATAAGAGGTAGCATCATCGTGCTTGCAACGTTCATCCCTAAGGACCTTACATCAGTAGACATTTGTGGTAATAAGGCTGAGCTGCTATTTTCCTTTGGTGTAGGCTAAAGAAATTGGAGCAAGAGTGAGAAATACGATGGGACAATAGTAAAAGCAAATAGATATGAGATGCTCCTGAACTCAAGAGAACGTAAACTTTCCTTTCTCTACTTAATCGGAGGTCAGGAGACAAAGTTTGCAGGAGGTATTTTGTTCTGTAACTGCAGATAGCAGAAATGGTGTTCCTGGGTACTTTGGCAGAGGAGGGGCCCGCATGAAGGTTATATTAGCAGTCTCTGAAGCCAGCTTGAATATTCATTTTCTATTACATTACACTACTATAGGCTAAGACAATTTAATACAGATATTCCAATAAATCCAACGTAGTGGATTTCCTGGACATCCCAGAAGGACTAGTTTGGTGACTTGAAGTAGATTCTGATTTTCTAACTTATTCAGCTCTCCTTGCTATTTTACACTGTTTGGTTAAGCTTAGCAAGCCTGTGCTCCTTGACGGATTCATCCGTGACGCTCAGAGCAGCCTGTTCTCCAGAGCCTCCTGTTCAGTTCAGCACTGGTCACACACAGTCTACGTTGCCGTTCCCCTGCGGAGAGATCCCTCCGCAGGGATCCTTGCAGGATCTAAATTCATCCTTCTTAGGCTGGCTCAGTCTCTTTGAGCCCAGAACAGTTGCTGTGCCCCCGCGTTCCTTTACAATGTTCCACAGCAAAGGTACGTGGCATCCAGGCTTTCGTGGCAGATCAACAGAGTTTTCTTATCTGGTGCGATGTCTCTCTGATCCGCCTTGTTTTTCTGAATTTCACCTAAATCAAGAGATTTGCTCACTGAGTGGCTTCTCCTGCCATATACAATGGAAGGACCAACTTCTCTCTCTGGCAAACAGCTTCAGAATGAAACGGAAACAAAATCTACTCACTGGAAAAGCTTTTGAAGATGATGTGGCCTAAGAATGATTTTATTCTCATACTTATGGAAATTGGGCTCTGTATGCTTGCTGGGGGTCTAAATGTGGTAAAGCTTAGTGCTAATCTGCCCAAACATTATAGCTGAAGAACTGCTGAAGGAAACTGCAGCTTTGGCTACAATTTTTAGAGTTAAATATGTACCTAAGGGAAAAAAGGAAAGGAAAAATAGCAATTGTATACATTTCAAAACTAAAATTACAAATGCAGTCTTAAGTTGTCCCATCGCCCAGACGTGCTAATGTTCACTTTGTTTAAACTGCTATCAGAACTTGCTATTTTTGCCAGAACCTGGTTTCAACAAGTTTTACCTTACAGAAACAGCCTGGATTTAAGGCATCAGAATTACAGTGAATTTACTAAGATGCTGACGATATTTATTTTTTTTTGTATGAACAGCTTTTCAAGGATGGCCATTACGGTGCTGAGTAAGATACCAAGTGAAGTTTTGTTGAAACCATAGTGGTTAACAAAAAAAAAAAGTTAGTTTGACAACAGTATCTTTTTCTCATTCATAGAGTGATGTTCTAAATGTCATCCCCTTGTCAGAAGATGACGATGGCAAGGGGTGCCCCCGCTGCGCCCCTGACACACCTGAACTGGAAAGGACCAACTGGAACATCTTGAGGAATTTCAAAAAGGAAAAGATACTTGTTTTTAAATATGCACTAGTTAAGTGCTGCATACTTCTTACGGACCAGTTCTGTATTTCTTAGCATGTGTGTGATGTTTCTAGAAGAACCAAAGCATATAAAGCTACAGGGAATGTCATAAACATGCCATGCTTGAGTGCTTTCAGCTATCAAGAACTGAATGGGTAATTTTAGATTTACAAACAGGCGATGAGGAGCTTTTTTCAGGCTTCAAATATATCCTCGTATTGTGAAGGTGCAGTATGATACCTCAAATACTGGAATATGCATAAATTGTTCATTTAAAAAAACCCATGTCTCGCTGGCAATCCAAAAATCCTCTCACTAAGTTCATGTAATGTTAATGGGAAGAAAATCTACTTGAAGTTTAAATTATTTTCTAATAACTGAAATTCATTATGAAACGGTTCGTACCGGTGTAACCAGTGGCAACAACTGAATGCGATTCAGCCGGGAGCTGAACGGAACAAACAGGAGGGCCGGTTTGAGTACATGTTTACAGACTCTCTGCTCCTTTCCCTTGGGAACATCACCAGTGCTGTAACGGGTGGG
>NW_009603354.1:38899-71158 GCF_000690535.1 Cariama cristata
CGCTGGCAGGACCTGCGTCGCAAGCTTCACAAAAAAATTTGCTTCCATAATGGCAAAGAGGTTATGTTACGTGGTTGTGGCCAAAATGGGCCTTTATTGGCAGTTTTTACAGCTCTACTGCCTGACTTGTGGTTTCCTGGGTGTGAGGGCTCAGCTTTAACTTTCAGATCCAGTTCTTTGCTGATATTTATTGTAGTGAAGAACCGAGAACATGAGTCTGCTCTGATCTACCTTGTCCATAATCCTGTTAATTTCTCTAGGTGGGAAAAAATCCGAAGTGTTAATAATTTTTTACGTTTCAATTTATATTGACGAGCGTTAATATATCTATTTTGGTTTAACTTTGGGTCTTTAAACAAATTACATCTCAGTGTGGCCACTGAGGCCATGAATACATAAGATGCGTATTAATGGGTAACGAAAGGACCTAGCACCCTCTGTGACTGTCATGTCAGTTACTTCTGAGAATCATACTTTCATATTATCTCATACTTTATAAATAATTTTCTTTATCCTCAGAATAGTTACAAGAACTGCACAAACTAGAGAGAAAAATATCGTTCCCCTTTCTGTCCCTGCAGAGGTTATCTGGCTCAGCTCTTACAATCTGGGCTGCTCTATCAACTGTGCAGCACGGGCTTGACAATAAAGATTATCTTTTCAGAGGGAGGAAGCATCCAGAATTTGGGAGCGAGTTACTGTCAGAAGAAAGGCAGCTGGAGGAGAAACCATGAGATTGTGTGAGGCTGCTATGGAGCCACAGATAACTGCTTTCAGGGCTTTAATAAATATAGGTATACGGCTGCGGTTAATAAAGTCACGTCTATGGCTGGGGGGAGCTGTGAGGTGGGGCATTCCCTGTACCGTCCAGATGACAAGTTAGCCATGAAACGCCAGCAAAGGAGTTACCCCGCACCAGTGATACGGAATCCCTTGGGGATGGGATGTCAAGAGTAGCTCTGCGTGGAGCCCCGAGAAGGGCCATACAAGCTGAGCTTGGGCACAGTGGGGTGTCAAGGCTTCAGGGCATTTCCTAATGAGTCCCTGCATCTGTCAGGTAGCCTGGCCCCATGGCAGGTGTACAGCTTTGGAGGTCTGTGTAATTGGTGGTGGTAACAAAGACTCTGTGTATTTGTGTACACCATTCCAGAAATGCGGATTGCTAATAAGGAAAACTCTCTTTTGTTTTGTTTGTTGAGGGTTTTTGTTGTTGGTTTTTTTTTTCCTATTTTGCCTTTTTATTTCTGTGTTGTTGCCAGGTTTCTGATACAAAGCAGGGCTTGTGGAAAGAAACCCCCTGCCCAAAGCAGGGTCAGCTAGAGCAGGTTCCCTAGGGATGTGCCCACTTGAGTTTTGAGAATCTCCAAAGGTGGGACCCCACAACCTCTCTGGGCAACCTGTTCCAGTGCTTGACCACCCTTACTGTGAAAGAACCAAATGAAAACCCAAATGTTTTTTCTTTGTTTCAATTATACTTCAACTCATAATTGATTACTCCCTGACTTGTCACTGGGCATCACTGAGAAGAGCTTGGCCATGTCTTCCTTATTCACCCCTTCCATCGGGTATTTATACACATGGATGAGATCATCCCTGAGCTTTCTCTTCTCCAGGCTGAACAGCCCCAGCTCTCCCACCCTCACCCTCCGTATGTCAGGTGCTCCAAGCCCATAATCACCTTTGCAGCCCTTCCCTGGACTCCCTCCAGTCTGTCCATGTCTCTCTCGCGCTGGGGAGCCCAGGACCGGACCCACCACTCCAGCTGTGTATGACACGTAAGCGGACCAGGATCCCCTCCCTCGACCGGCTGGCAAGGCTCTGCCTGATGCAGCCCCCCGGGCTGTTGGTTTTCTTTGCCACAAGGACACGTTGCTGGTCATGGTCAGCTTGGTGTCCACCAGGACCCCCGGGTACTTTTCCAACAATGTTGCCCTTTTATGTGGCTGGGAGTGAAAATGGGCTGCCCTGTCCAGAGTTAAATTCAGGTGCAAGTGATGGCAAAACTGAAAGAATCACTTTCTATACAAAAATTAAAAATGACTGGTTTTTCTTTAGTGTGATGAAAATATTGATTAGTAGAGCTACTCTTGCAATTTCCTTGCTAGGTTTCTCTGTGCTATTGCAAAATCACTTCAGAGTACTATTTTAAAATCCAGAGAGCTGCTTGATAGGAATTTATCAAAGTTCACGTGTTGGTGAATTATGAATGCTGGGCACAGCCTCCCATTCAGATGTCACTGACAAGAGGTATCATGGCATCTGCCAAGTCGGGATCCTGCTGCTGCTTTAGTGTCAGCCTTCAAAGAAAAAAGGGCTTGGTTTTAGTGCCTTGTCAAAAAACCTCAAACATATGGAGGTAAAATATTATTTTTAAATAGTTAACTGGTGTTGACAGAGAAAATATGAAAATGAAACACAGCCCTTTCCTACCCATGCCCAAGTGAGCAAGGAGAACAGGTACCAGCCGGGCGTAGCTGCTGCCAAAAGAAAGGGCAGTGATTTCCCAGTATTGCCAATGGCTGACATACCATTGTCATGCGATCATCTACTACGTTTAATTACATGATTTTTTTTTTTTTTCAGATAGCAGCATGTTTTCCCTTTCCTCTCTTTGAAAAGGATTAATTATACTATTAATTATACTAGAACAGATGCGACATTTTTCTGTCTTAGTGTTTCTGCTGGAAAATGCTAAATATCCAGAATAATCAGTGGAAGTTCTAGACAGTGAGCAGGAGTGAAAATGAAATATAACTCTTAATTATTTTCTGTAGGTTCATATATTTGCGTGTATTACAATAATGCTTAATGACTCCACAGCACTCCACATGTCTATTAATTTCAAGAAAAGAAAGAGATTGCAGGCAGTAGTGAGAGCATCACCTTCATCTTGTAGAGCTCGGATCTGGTTTTGTTCTTTGCTTGATTCAGATCAGGAAATTAAGTTTCAGTGGCCTAAACATGAGAGTGTGGATTAGTCTGAGGTGAGTCTCCCTCAAGGTGCCTTACTAGAGCCATTCTGCTTTGTTTAAATGCTCTTATTTAGATGAGAAACACCAGATATATAGTGGAGCTGGGACTTGAACCTTTGCCTCTGAACGCCCCAACAGAAGGGGTGATCTTTCTTCTGTCCTGTAACTACTCATTGCTCCCGGAAAGCAGAACGGTTCAAAACAGCGATAGGTAAGAGACAGATAACAGAGTAAGATACAGGGCTGGTATCTGCAGATCATCGTCTCTGGGGTGGGATGTATCATTAGCAGCCCTTCAGCTGGTGCCTGCAAGCCAGTTGAGAGCCTGAGACCCGCTCTCCACAGCTCCGCAACGCGGGCTCAGCCTGTGCCCCCGCAGCCTGGCAGGGCACCCGGCACGTTCAGTGCCTACCCATGTCCTTGGACACGACGAAGGTTTAGAATTAAATGGCATCAAGGATGAAGTGTTTGCCTACATAATTGCAAAAGGTTATGAAAAAGTAGGACATAAAAAAAACATTATTGCTATTTATCTTTTGCTGTAGTCATCGCTAAAAGCCACTCGGCTCTTGCTTTTGTGGATAGTTCAGCATTCGCTGTCAGGGCATTTCTTCTTGTTGCAGTCACTTATACTGAGTGCAAATAAATCTTCAAGGTGTAGACTCTGTCACCCTGAGTATTTCTCTTGCTGTTAAATCTGAACGTAGCGCTGTGCTGCAGTTTCCTATCATTTTTTCTGTCCTGCTCAGAGATGTTGTTGTCTGCTGCCCGTGAGGCAGTCCCAACCGTACCTCCTTGAGGATGCTGGCTGAGGCACGCCAGGCTCCTGAGACAGAACATGTGTGTGTGGGGAGGGCTTTCCATACTTTGGCAGTGCTCCTTACAGCCACTAGCTGCTTTACTACACACCAAAACTTCATTAATTGTATTTTAACTAATAGCTAGCATAGAAGCTAATGTGAATGCCCCGTGAACACTGCAGTAGTTGCTGGCTCTTTGCAGAAACAAGCTGTTGCATCATTTCCAACACTGTTGCTGGTGTCTGTGTTTGGCCAGAAGGATGTTCCTTCCACACTGGATTAGCTTTGGGGACTCCATCATATTTTATTTGAAATAATACCCCTAACTTTCTCCTTACCAGCCAGGCACAGAGACCGTGTTGGCATTGCACTGTGGTGCTTGCATGTGATGCTGACAGTGGTTGGATAAATAAAGGCGTAGGCTGGTCCAAATCCATATCACTTTCCACCGTAAAATAGGACAAATTCTTACGATAGTCACTCTTCTAAACATCTTACCTCTAAATTTGCAGTTACACAGAAGTTACCCATGTTCCTCTAGCTGAGTTTAAGCCTCTTACAATTATTTCTACTCTGTGAATGGGGTCAGTGATTTATTGCTGTACATTACTTCTCCGATCCTTCATAATGGAGCAATCAATTTTTAGATGTGCATTTTGCAGAAAGAATGAAGCACTGATACTATGAAAAATATCGCCAGAGAATACAGCTTTTATCTCTGCTGAAAAATGGTGACAAAAATGCTCTCAGCGGGACCCGAACCAAACTGCTGTATCTGAACAGATGCTGAGCATGGCCTACAGTTATCAGCTTCTTGAGGTGTTGCATCAAGTCAAAAGCTATTGGTCATGTCTAGTCAAGTGGAGACAAAGCCATGGGGATTCTGCACTGCAGCAGGAGTAGCAGGATGGCTGAATATAATTGAAGTTTTCTATTGTGGTGTAAATATCACCGGTAGTGCACAAGCAATAGTCCATGTTGGAACCCAGACCTTCAGAGCAGCTGAGTCAAAATTTCTCCCAGATGATACATTATTGTGAGATTTTGATCAGCAGCTTTGGTGCATTAGGAATAGAGAGAGAATAGAGCCGATTGTGCCATGAATGAATAAAAACTTATTTGGGTCTATTACTGTATTTATGGACAGTTGCAGCGTGCTTCATAGGAAAGTGTTTTGTTTTGTTTTTTCACAAGTGCAAATTCTATGTTTTATGAAAAGTAGTTGAATTATTTCCCTTGACCTTACAGTAATGCAATATTGCAATGTATATCAACCCAGCTAGAGATGTGTTGGCTTGTAGAATAAAACCAGCATTTGAGTAAGAAAATCTGAGCAGGCAAGACTTGAAGATGCCAAACCAACATCTCCTTATTTTCTCAGTGCTGAAATGAAATGAAAAATTCCTCTATCACTTTTCAAATAGAAATTTGGAATGTTATGGCTGAAATTAAAATACCAAAGGGGGAGGGGGGGAAGTGTCAATCAAATGAGTCATTGTAGCTTTGCTGCTCAAGTGAAATGCGGTAGGTGTTTAAAACCTGTTTGTATGTCCCCTGTTGAAGAAGGAAGAGTGGCTATTGCTTGCCTCTACCTGCTCAAGGACAGTTTGATGAGAGACAACAACTACAGGATGAAGGCCATTAAAGGTGAGACTCATCCGAGTCCTTCACCAGTGGGGTAGGGCTCAAGCTCTGGAAAGAGCACCCACTCGTAATCCCTAATTCCCTGTCAGTTCTCCCCTTCAGAGATGGGAAGAAGAAAGTAACAGACTGAACTTGCGACACTGTGATTCAGAATTGTCGCCTCAAACATCAACAGGTCAAAATAACGTTACTGAGCGATACCTTTGTGTCTACTGGACCAATACAATTTCTGTTGGTTTTTATACTCATCAAAGTGCAAGTATTCCTCATTCTGTGGGCTGGTTAATTAAAGGGAGTGCAGCGTATAGATTGAGTGAAGAAAAGAATTGCCTGTCCACACTTGTCATTAAGAAAAAAGCAGCAATTTCTGTGGCGAGCAGTGCAGAATGAGCGGACCTTGTGAAGTGGCAACATGCTTGATTCTGAAGCTGGAATTTTCACTCTACCTAAATACAATTTCTCCCTGCCTCTGTGTATGTACGGCATTTTGCTTAATACTAACTGCTTAATATCTAGCGAGGATCACACTGAATTGCTTTGAGTCCTGTAATTATTTTTTTTTCCCTGGTTCTTCGAGTAACTGTAGTTTTCCCATGTGCTCAGCATCATCAGACAGCACTAAGGATGCTGTCTAGCACAGGTAGCATCAGGTTAGCAGCAAGGCAATAAGAGCTTCCCTGTGATGGTTTTTAATGTGAGAGAGGAATGAGGGAGCAGCAAATGTTTATTATTCATTCTCTTGGGAGGGTTTCAAACAAAAGGAAAGGCCATCTCTATCACCTTCCCTGGAATGCTTTCCTTTCTGCCAGGCTGCTGCCTGTTGGCTGTGGGACCAAGCTGTCTCTGACCCTCCTGCAGGTTTTCCTGTGACCTTCCCGTTTATCGGGGCGCTGGGTTTTGGCAGCAGTAGAGCGATTTGACAGTCGCTTTTTTGGGGCACAGGCCAGCATTACGTGCTTCTAGCATCAGGAAGGACCGAGGCTGTGGCTTGTAAGGGTTACGCGAAGGCACTGGTGGAGGCTTTCTCTTAAGCCTCTGTCCCCATGGGTGTTTTGGTGCTGCACAGTGTGTGAATTTCTCTGATGTTGCCTCTTTAAAGCACACAGTTTTAAGCCAGTTCTTTGACTTGGGACTCTACAGAACATGAAAGAAAAATATCTTGCAATTACTTTATCTTATGATAATTTTGACGAGTGTGAAGAGATTTCGTGTCCCTAAACTTGCAGCTGTCTTCCAGCTGCTCTGGAGAACATCAACCTTGTCACCTGGACCTGTGCATGTTCCTGTGCATTCATTTTGAGCTCTTTTACGGTACATAACTGCTAGTTACAACCTCCTTTTGGCCTTCTTGAAGAAAAAAAATGGTCAAGAAAATCTCTTAGAATTGACTTAAAATTCAGTCCTGCAGTGTTTGTTCTTCCATCCTCCCCACATGGTTGGGGATGAATCTTCTATGCACCTGTGCTGTCTGCTAAACTGCTATTCTTTGAAAGCATTCTCATTCATGGGCATTTCCGAAGAGTTCACTGGTTCATTAGGGATATTCACTGGAGAGAAGCATCAGATAATGCAGTCCATGCACTTTCAGATACTTGGGCATTGAGCATACTCCAAAGTCCTTCCTGAACAGTCGGCACCTGCCTCGAACCCAGCAGTCGGCATTACGGCTCCTCTCTCCCGTCACCGGCTTTTCTTGGCAGCAAAAGTAAGTAATGCCTCGCAGGCAGCCTCGGACCTCACCCTCCCATTGACCTCTATTACATTTCCCATGTTCATGCGTGGAGCTGGAGAACCTTGTTGTCCGTCTCCCATGGGCTGGTCATCACAGCGATACTCTTAACATGTAGCAAACCAGTGGAAGGGATGGTTTTACGGTTGGACACGATGATCTTAAAGGTCCTTTCCAACCTAAATGATTCTGTGATTCTAAAAGCAGCAATAACACGGTATACTTCTTAAGGCTTGGATACAGAGATCAGAAACTCTCATTGTTCTGATGATTTGAGAATAACTAAATGGACAGAAGTCTGCTTGCCCATGGCCACTTGTGTTTGAAGCATTAAAAAGACAAATATTTTCTCCGTTTTCCCTGAAAAAGGGAGCGCACTTTCCATTTTGACACAGGCATTTTTCTCAAATGACTACCCAAAATGCTTCTCCCTTCTAAACAACATTTAGTCATTAGCAGTTCATATTTTAAAATGCTATTTATTATGAGTGGAAATATGCAAAATTTCCTTAAAAGCTGACTTGCAAATGTTAATACAGGGATAAATGAACAGTTGATGAATAAGTCCTTCAGAAGCAAGTCGCTTTAGAAACACTCCATAAATTTTCCCCATTACCACATTTAAAAAAGATTTAAAATAATTGTTGGAAGTCACTGAGTGCTGATAACTCTGCTTTATGAATGCAGACTAATGGAGTAAAGTGATAATTATTTAGCTTCTGTTGCATTTTAATTCAATCACGCTGTGGCTGTTACAGTACAGTGCGGCCTTTGCCTTTTCGTTTTCTGTAGGCAAATAAAATCTGCTCCATGGTCCCGGGTAACAGCCCTCGGGGTACCTCGCTGGGTGGGGGGAAGGCAGGCAGAAACAGTGCTAAAGACTGTAGATGCTTCTGTGATATGGGAACATCCCCGCAGGGCACTTCAGAGGGGTCCTGTCGCAGCCAAGAGGGGTCAGAATGGGACTGTCACCAGAGCCACCCACGCAGGGCTGCCGAATGTGATGCTGGACCCATGGGAGCAGGAAAGGATGGGTCACCTTAGGACTTCTCAGAGCCTCTTGGGATTCCCGCTGGCCCTATGGCAAGTCTGCCAGCCCACGGGGCTAGCTGGGACACCTCAGGGCACCCCCAGCACCCCTTCCTCGTCCTACACGGGCAACTGCTTCCAGCCATCGACTGCATAGCTGGGGTTGTGGTTGCTTCCACCTCCCAGCCTTTGCCAGTGAACTTTCAGTTGTGGTTACGTGCTAATGAATTTAAATTTGCTTTTGTACTCGGTATTCCTTTTTAAAAGTTGAGCTAGCGTGAGGTAGCAGCATATCCCACTTAGGCACTGTTGCTTTTATCCATCTTCTATCTCAGAGGTGACAGAGAGCAAAGGTAAGATGGTGTGGCCAAAACCAGCCTCCCAAACGTGCCTTCTGCAAAACATCTCTCCAATGACTGGTAACGGGGACGTAAATTAAAAAAAAAAAAAAACCAAAAACCAAAACATGAAGAAATGAAATGTGCTGGTATACTGCAGCCACATTAAACTAGACATTTCATTTCAGCAATACAGTGATAACTCAGTCTTTGGGTTATTTAGCACATGTTGAACCTAAGACTGGCTCTTTGGCCTATTCTTGGTCGCTTGCTGAAGTGCCGTGATGCCACCAAGCAGAGTCATGCTGATGTGCCAGCTGCCTTCCCCACCCAGGGAGAGCAGAAATCTCCGTGGCAATTCCCAATTCCAGTACTGGTGTGCTCAGAGACGCGTTAACACCTAACCCCAACAGCACTCAGGTAATTTTCTCATTTCCATTGGTTGGACTCAGACCCGGACCAGACACAGAATCAACTGAGCCTCTACATGAATTGTACCACAGAGTGTATTGTAAGGTGATGCTCGTATGCTGTATCTGCATAGTCTTTGACTATCAAAGAATGCTTATCTGTTTAAAATGCTGAAATAATTCTATTAATCCATAAGAGCTCTGGAGTGATAATGGAAAGTATTAAAATGTCATTAAAATCCCAAAATCACAGCAGTCCAGTGCAGCCTTCTCTGAAAGGAGATTCAGTGTCTTCTCCCACGTAGCAACATCAAATTAGAAGTAACTGAAGAGTCATTCAGAGTTCCTGAAAACCTGCAGACAGATAGACATGACTTAAAGCACAGCAGCTTGTCAGCGAGCTGGATGCACAGCGGAGTTGAGGCCATTGTGCCTCCAATAACTCGAGACGCTTTATAAAACCGTTGTGTTAGATCAGTCACTACATTTAGAAGAACGGTTGTAAAGACCATTACACTTCAGTGAAATCACCGCAGCGCTTGGCTAGCTCTAAATAACAGTGTTTAAGAACTGCCATAGCAATGTAAAGCATCATTTTCAGCATTTCCACTTGTAGAGTTTTACATATTTCATGTCACGTACTGCCATATCTCTGCTGTACCCTGTGGTTTTCTTTGCAACTGTGATAGCAAACCGGCTCTGAAAATGGGATCTTTGAAAGGCTGTAAATCTTTTTATTTCTTGGTTCTCTTTGTAGCTGCAATTCCGAAAGAATTTTTAGCCAGTTTCATTAAAGATTTTATAGCAAGCTAAGTGTATTGGAAAACCCATGTCCTCCAGTGGCAGACTGGTTAGCCAGCTATCCATTTTTCCATAGCAGCTGCAGGGCTGTATAGCTAATTCCTTCAGAAACGCTGATGCATCACCAACACGTGCATTTCAAGAGCTGAGGTCTGCTGCCTCATCTCGTCAATGGAAAGGGTTTTATGAATCAATATCACTCTGAGTTTTAAGAGCACTTTGACAGAGCAGCTAGTTTTTTACTGGTGTACAAAAAAAATATTGGTTTCTACAAATATAATGCTACTTTTTTTGTAGAATTAGGTGGAAAAATTTAAGAGGGGAAAGGAGAGTTTTGCAAAGGAAGGTTGGTAATGTTTGAAAAGGAAGGTCATTGAGAAACGAGAGGTCAGGAAAAACATCACACCTTCTAACAAAGACTGCGAGTGGTCATTCTGCCGTAACGCTTTGCTGCTGTACGTGAACACAATTGAAGTATCTTGGCAAAGGTTTTCTCAGCACCATCCTGAGCGCCACGTCGAGCTATTTTGTAGAGGTTTTACTCATGCCATGGCCCAACCTCATCAATGCTACGTGCTAGATACCCGCTAAGGAGCACCTCCGTGGGCCATGTACAAAAAGCAGAACTTGCCACTGGCAATTTAAAGAGCCCCGTGGGCCCATCCTCAGCCCTTCGCGTTCGTGTGTGTGGGCCACTTTGTGTGACCTGAGCACTTGGAAAGCTTTGCAAGCGCTAATTGCTGAGGCTCCTTGCCTGCAGCCCTGCCACGAGCCTGGGGCTCACGCGGGGCCGCTCCGCTGCCAGCTGGACCCCTCTGAGCTGTTTTCCACCTGCCCCCAGTCCCAACTGGCACAGAACTGGTCTTGGAGCGGCGCTGGACCTGATCATCCTTGCTTTGAAGTAGTGATGCTTTTTACCATTGACTTCAGGCAGCTGGGAGTGAAGCCCTGTTCTGATTTGCATTTAATCAAGGGTATTTTTCTCCTTTCCTTTTTCAGCTTTGCTCTGCAGCTTGTTTTTCTTTTTTTTTGCGGATATTAAAAATATGCAATAAAAAGGTTCTGTTAGTGTTCAACACTCTAAAAATCATAGCTTTGTTGTTCCCTGGAAGCAATTTCTGAACTTTCTCTGCCTGACAGCGCCAGTAGATTTTCCAGAGCCAATAATCACAAAATGTCAGCATTGCTAAATGGGGACAATAAATTTTCAAACAGTTCCATAACATGATTTTACCAGACATTAAAAAGGTCAGGCATGAACTGTAAATAAATTCCCATCTTGCAGCTATATGCCTCTTTAGTTAGAGAGTAAATTATCATTGAGATAAGCAGTCAAGCGGTTATTCTCCTGTTTTGTAATGGCCCTATATTTTGCTAGTTAGGTAGTTGGGCTCTCCTGCAAAGATAAGGAGGCCCTGTTGAAGTATGAAAATTCCTCTGCTGTAGAAAGGAGTGTGAAGGAAATAAAATTTAGAAATAATCTTGGATCAAACACAGGTCATGTAGTTAGGCATCCCCTTTCTGTGACTTTCTGGAGCTCCCTGGGACCATGTAAGTAGACATCAAAAGAAAGCTCTAAGCAAAGGGATGAAGAGCAAAGCAAACCCTTCTTCCTCTTTCTCGTTGGTGTCGTGATGAACACACACTCCGGTTTCTTCTTTGGGAGCCTTCTGGATCGGTGCCTATGCCCCCACCAGGAGGAGGATGCACAGTGCCGGTGCTGGAAGTAGAGGGAAGGTGCAGGATCTGCCTTGATGTCCGGGAAGAGGCATGGCAGAGGGATGCCCACATCCCACCTCCTCACTGAGACCAAAGGGTCTCACCATGTCTGCAGCTCAATTCAAGTGCAGAATCTGCTTTTGGGTACAGACAAGACCTGACTTCCAGTTGAACCCTCTGTGCTCTCTCAGTGTTTGCAAGAACAAATCCCTTAGAAGATCCTAGAGATGTCCAGACCACCACATATTCAACAGCTGTTTTGGAACCTGGGTAGGATTTCCCCTGTAACAGAAACGATTTAACCAATTCTGCACTTTTTCCTCTCAGAGCTGGGGCCGGTGAGAGCACGCTTTGAACGTGACCTGCAGATTGCTGGGTCCTCGCCTGCCTTTTGCTGAGGACTCAGGTGTCCCAGGGCAGCCGCTGGTCAGGTTTGCTTGGTGGGAAATGGGCTGCAGTTCTTGTTCCTGCACACCGAGAGGATTCATTCAACGGGTGGCTTTCCTTGGTGTCCACCATTGCCACATGAGCCTCAACTTATATGTCAATAGTGAGTGAAAATGCCAACCGAATCGATGATGTGCCATTAGGATTCAGACTAGAGTCTGATCCCTTCTGTTAAAAAATAATGGGTCACCAGCTGTATGTATTTCACCTCTGTTTTTAAGTATCACCGGAGGACTTGACAAACAGTTTGCCGTGGCGGTCGTAGGAGGAGGGGAAGTGAATTATCTCCAGAACATTGCCTGCCACCAGGGTGAGCCCCACGCATGGTAAATCTCATGGAAACCTGAGCGTTGGATGTCGTGCCAAGGGGGAGAGGGAGCTCAAGTATTCAGACACGTCTGTGCGGACTGATCTCATGTTCACTACGAACCTCTTCAGACCCCAGGTACTGATTTGAGTGGCACTTCTTCTTAACAACCATATTCAAGTGTTGTGTATCCTTGGAGCTGTGGGACTGTACTTTTGTGCAGTGCAATCTTTGCTTTTCTACTTGAGAAGTCCAGAAAAGGTACAGGTCCTCCTGCACTTTAGCAAAACCTCTACTAAGTTGAAGCCTCTCTCTAAATTAACGTACAGAGAAAAAGGATACTGTTGTATTTTACCCATAACCTCCATAATCGTCCTTTCCTGTAGGATTTAAATGACCTTTATGGGGAAGAAGGATCAGTGGAGGAGAGGTCTTGGAGGAGCGAGATGGGCCTGCTACCACCAGGTACGCTCCTGGTGATCAGTAGTTCATGGGGGGGAGCGATTTTTAGGAGGATAATGGAAGAATTGAACAGAATGAAAGTTTCTATGAAGAAGGAAATGAAAAATACAGTCATAGAAAGACTTGGGAAAGCAAGGAAAAGAGAGAGGCAGGAAGAAAGGAAAAGACGGTCTGGTTTGAAAATGGAAGGAAGGGACAGAGCAACTGTGGGAGCCATTGGTAACGAAAGAAATCCCCCCCGGAGCAGCAGGGCCCGTGGACGCCAGCTGACCCTACCTTGGTAGGTGGCAGTGGAGCATCCCGAAAGGTTTGTGTTGGGAACCTTTGCCACCCAGGGCGGCTCTTCTGGGGAAACTGGGATTAGCAGCACACACGGAGACACGAGTTTGTCATTGCAAAGACTTAGCTGTGAATTGTTCAGCCTATCAAGGTGACCTGTTATCAGGGTCTTGTGGAGCAGCAAGGAAAAGATGAAGAAAGGCAATTACTTTTCATGTATTACAGAGTTTCTGTATGCCCCACGGGCACTCCTGCTGAGACCACCTGAAGATTTACACTGCGGTTGTAACAAATTAGATTTTGCTGCATTCTTCCATGTGCAGTAAAAAAAATATTATGTGTAATATTCTAGCAGATAAAACAGAAAATTTTTGTGGACGTACTGTAATTGTCCATTAAAACATACAATGTTGATGTGTTGCCCCAGTTTGCGTTGTGCAGAGCATTTCATCACCTTGTAAGCTGAAGAATGCTCCAAGGCTGACTTTTCCAAAGGAAGAATTCTTGTGAGATGAAAAAAAAATGAGATGAAGGCTGCAAACTTAAGAGGCAGCTTGACTTTGATGTAAAAATATTTGCTTTGGTGGAGTAGAAAGTTGAGATACAGGAATGAAAGCTTTCCCAAACATTCATGTGGGGCACATAGTTGAAAGGAGACAAGAAAACTCATAGAGCAGAAAGTTTCTCAGAACTGGTGGCCTAATCAGAGGAAGAAAAAATGATTTTTCAATATTTTCATTGGCCAAAATAATTTGTTATTTGATTAACTGATTAATCGCCATGTTTGCATGGGATGAAATAGCCCATGCTGACACAGGAGGGGAAGGTGGTGCTTAGATGCTGCTGGAGCTGATTTTGCCCAGAAGCCCTGGGTGACATTCACTCATGAGATGTCCCTGTGGACCAGCCGGTGTGGCTCAGCGTAAGGGCCAGGGCCTGGCTGTACTGGGGCATAGGGGTGTTTGACCAGGGCTTTGTGCCAAGCTAGCTATGCCCCGGAGCAGGAGTTGTTCCCCTCCCAGGGTGTCTGGTTCAGCTCCTGCCTGGCTGGTGACCACCAAGTCTGGGGAGCGGACCAGCAAGCCAACCCACCTGCCCAGCCCTGCTGAGCCAGGACCTGCAGCGGCAGCGGAGAACCCCATCAAAGGTGGTTTTCAAACTGCTGGTTTGGCAACTAGCTGTAATTTTAATAACTGATTCCTCTGAGCCAGACCAAACCACCTCTGACACCTCCCAGAAACCTGTCTTAGAAAAATTAGGCAGTGCATTATTAACTCAGCCCTTCCGTCGGTGTGTTTGGACGTGAACACCAGCCCTGCTCTTCGGTGGGGACGAGAGCTTGGCTCACGTCCTGCCCAAGTGCTGTAGCTGGCAAATCACTGCGCATAAATAGTTTTTCCAAAGACAATACAGAGGGAAGATTTATTTCTGGAAAATGTTTCAAAGTGTGATTATATAGCATCTGACATAAATTGCCCACAGAGAGTCACTGGACAGTTGGATGATCAATTAATGCTGGCTGCTTTCCGACCTATTGTTTCAGAGGTATCAGGTAATGGATGGTTCGTATGCTCTGTGCATTATATAAATAATTTAGTTTACGTCTAGGAAAATATGTCTTGTCCGTGAAGCAGAGAATTACTGGCTGTGTGGCTCAGAGATGGCTCTAAACCATTTCAGTCAAGCGTAATAAATTAGGATACAGTGAAAAAGTTTATTTTCTTCACCGTTGCTGTTATTCGATTCAGCTGCTGCAAAGCTCTGTGTGAAATCCTATTGCCTGTACAAATATTACAACATAAATTTTAGAGTAAAACACAAAGAAATTATGTAAGGTCAGAAACAATATAGGTACTGCTGTAGGAAGGCTTTGTGACATATTTGCTTACATCACTTCAAAGAAACAGAAGCTTCTTACTGCTTTTGCTCAGATAACCAAAATTTGATGGTTTTAAGCTATTACTATCAACCAAATGCTCTAAAGAGGGACTTTTCCCTAAAAGCGAGGACTAGAAACACTGCCCAAAGCCTGACCACATTGGAAGTCAATGTTGAAATTTTGCGGAGTTACAGAACAGCATGATTTTTCTGCAGATGTTTCTGTTCTTTGCTGAGGCATATGGTTACACTTTTGAAAGCAGTTGAATTCCTATTGCCTAAGAAGTTGCGACCCGTTGGGATGCTTAGTTTGCCTTAACTGTGATTTTTTTGGATGTATTTGATTACGTGACTGTAACAGGAGGGTCTCTAGATGAAAAGCTTGTCAAGGAAAGTTGACTTCCCTCAGAGTTTTCTACTGTTCACTTTTCCTTTGATTAAGAACCTTGTCTGTATGGGGGCGGCAATTAAGAAAACTCTTCTTTTTAATTAATGGATCAAATTGACTGTGTTTCCAAGCCAGTCTTCTTTGTTACAATGCATAACCTTTATTTTTATCAGCAGTGCAACAAGTCATAGCCATTTCTTATTCTAAAACACCTTAACCACCCCCAAAGCCACACTATTTCATCCCTCTGTGTACCTACAGCATATAGAGGAGTGGGCTGTTATACCCATAAATGAATTGCATTATCCATGGGGGATGTTAAAAAGGTAATGAAAAGTTAATGTGGTATTTGCTTCTTTTTTACATACTCATTAAAATGATTTATAACCGCGATGTTTATCTAAAACCACAATTAGAATATTAGATTAAGTGTTTACTTTTGATGTGGTACGTGTAATTTTGTAGGAAGCCAGAATACAATTTCAGGCCGGTGCATAGGGAATTGAGAGAACAACTCAAGTTGTTTCTCAGTTAATTACTGTTCTCATTGCTTCACCCCCTCTCTGAAAACGTCCCTTCATTAGAAGGGGTAGGTACAGGATTGCACTGACATGTACCGTCTTACAAAGTCGAGCGGGTGTTGTTTCCATAGGAAATAAGATCTACCGAGTTTTTCACGTGCAGACCAGTGGTTAGAAACCAGGGCAAGAGATGGCAAATCTGTGCTCCTGGGGGGGCTGTTGGTGTGTGGTGTGGAAGGAGCTGATGGGCATCGCTCAGGCTCTCAGCAGGGAGGTGTCCATCCTGCAGATGGAAAGCTAATACAGGCTGGGAACTGACCAACACCCTATGGACCTCCCGGGTCACAGGACAGCTGGCCCTATGGCCACTGCTGGCCGAGGGTGTTTTCAGTGGTAGAACACAAATCTTGGATAATTCGGTGTTATCGGCTCCCAGAAGTGGGAGGGAAGAGAAAGTACCGTGCAATTCCTTGGGAAAACAAAAGCTGAATTCACAGAGAAGAAACCTAACAAATAATAGACTAATATATGGAGGTTATAAGGATTTCTGTAGTCGGCCTGATCTGCCATCAGCAGCTCCTGAAAGAGGAGTCTTGGCCGGTGGAGGAGGTGTGCAGGACCTGCTGGGCAGCCCTCGCAGCAGCCGGCCCCGGGGCTGCTCTCCTTGGCCCCTGAGCCGGTGGAGCCCCTAACCCCCAGCACCCTCCTCCGCTCAGCCCATGGGAGGTGATGGCACACAGGACCAAACCACACCAAAAATGCTGTAGATAGAAGTGGAAATAGCTCCTAAGCGGGCAGCGGCTGTGCCCTATTTCTGGGTGGTTTTGAGGCCCTTCATTGAATTGTCCTGCCCTCTCTGCATGTGTACCGAAATGACCAAAATCTGTGGTTTCTTCCTCAGAAAAAACAAAATCAGATGCAAAGAGAGCGTGTAATTTCCAGCACATCTTCCACCCATGCAGCCCAGGAATCGGTGACCGCCTTTGTTCAGCGTGGGAAGCTGTGTAACAAACTGGATCTTTGATGGGTGGGTGGGAATTCCTGCGCATTGCAAGAAAAAAAATAATAAAAATAGCTGACTGTCCTGAATGATATTTCCAAAGCCACTAATCCAGCCCCGACGCTGGTAAAAAAGCCTATTCTGTGTGCGACAATAGGAGCAGCTGGGCATGCACCCCGCCATGCAAGCAGAGCGGAGCAGGCAGCTCCTGTCCGGCAGTGATACGCAGGGCTGGGGAGGAGCAGCCAAGCGAAGTCGATCACAGGACGGTGGCAAGGGCTGGGTTATTTCCCCAGTTTTTTCTGGGAAGGTGAAGGTAGACAAAGAGATGTGCAATAGGGAAAGATGAAGAGTAGCAAGTTGGAGGGCCAGGAATGAAGTGGAGATGAGATGAAGAGGTGCTGAGGGAAGGATGGAGCAAATTCTTTTCCTCTAGCAAAGATGGTGCTACCCTGGGTCCGCTGCCGCAGGGAGGGACACGAAGGAGCCTGGTACCCAGCTGAATAGAACAGCAGCTACATCTCTAACTGACTGAGTAATATTTATCGCCTTCGAAACTTATGCGTTGTCATGCTGGTAGCTGCTCCTCTGCAGCAGGCAGGTGGGGGAAATCAGGACATCTCCCAGGAGTGCACTGGTGGGGGTGCCAGGAAGGGTGCCCCGACGATTGCGTTTTAGCTCCGTGTTGATAGAGGGCAAAGAGAATTCTTCACCAGCTAGGAGGATGCTACTTGACTTTCACTTGCTGGTTTCTAAACGGTTGTTTGGGGACAGCGAGTGGCACCAGTGATGTTCAGAAATGCAGCAAAAGCATAAAACCACCTCTGACTTCATGTTGGGAGGCTTGCCTTGGCAACAACGAGGTGTGGTTAAGCCTTCAGTCTCACAAGCCTTTAGTTACCTGCTTCCATTTAGCTTCTAACTTAGGATTGACTAAGATCAAACGTATCAGCAGCAGCCTTTCCAAAGCTGACAGTAGCACAAAGATAGCACTGACTGATGTGCCTCACATGTGGGCATCAGCAACGTGCCTTCACCAGGGTGGGTTCAATCGCAGGATCTTCACCTGTGTTATAGGGATGCCCAGTAGCGCTGCTAGGATTTGTATCAGCGTTTTCTTTATAAACTCTCATTTTTATTGCTTGACTGACAAAGTGCCAAATGTGTGTGCTGTTGTCTTTGAACTGAACAGAAAGATGTGAGGAACAGTGTTTTTCTCCTCCTGTTAACCGAAGAGAAGCGCTGGTTCGGTTTCAAGTAAGTAGCTCAGATGCTGAAGTTCATGTCACTGGAGGTATTTTGGAGTGTCTGACCTCTGAGCTAACCCCTTGTTTCATACAAGAAAAAACAGAATTTGAAAGTTTGGAGGTGACCAAACACAGAGGCATGAGCTGGGCCATGCTGAAAACACAAGCCAGCTGTCAGGGTTGGTCACAGACATGCTATTTCCAAGGGTTTGATGCTTTTGTGTCTGGAGACTGATTCTTCCTCGTGCTAACGTAATTTCATGCTGCTTTGGTTGCGTGAAGATGTGCTCATGCAGGCAGAACCTGCTCCTCTTCCTTCTACTCTTCGCTAATGTCCTTCTCCCAAACATCCCAGGCACACAGCAGCCTGAATTAAGGGCTCCTCCGCTCATTCCCAACTCCCAGCAAGACGGACCAGAGCACAGCCAGGCTGGAGGGCACTTACTGTAGTTGTCCTTACTTCACTTCATCGGCTGAGTGGAGTAGACTGGACCAAGGTGCAGCCTTCCGATGTCTTTCCCTTGCACCAGGGACTGAAAAAGTGTTTGCTGATCCCTAGGGAAGTGTGTTCCCGCTCCATCCCATCCCCTGAGTTGGTACCAGGGCACTGGGTTTGGTCTCTGGTTTGCATCTGCCTCTTTCATGTGTCTCCCTCAGCAGGGTAAATGCCACAGCATCAGCTGTGTATCCTCCTTCAAGGACTTCACGGAGCTTTGGGGACTACTATGAAGTCTTCATTCCCCATCTCATTTGACCAAAAGTGGGTTTTGTTTTTGCTGAATATTGCTACTATGCAACGTAACAGTAAGCAGCTGGGGGTGATGTTGGATGGAAAGGAGTTTGTTCCAATAACTTTAACGGTGATAAAAAACATGTGCTTAATGTTATTTTTAGACTAGTGTATGTTAAGAGGTCATAAAGTTTTAATCTAAATACAGCTTTGTATAAACACACAGCTCTCAAGCACCTTAATACTGAGATCAGTACGTGTCCCCAGGTTCAAGCTTGCTTACACAATGGAAAAATCAGAGTTAAATGCAGAAATGAAGAAGTCTTCTCAGTCATTCCCTTAGTGATTTTGTTTTTCCTCGCGTAACACCTTTTTGGAAAGGAAATCATTGCGGTGACTGATGGGTCTCGCAGGGCAGGGAGCTGTGCTGCTGGGGGGCAGGGAGGGCTGCGGTTCAGGCTGAGGCTCCCAGCTGGTCTCATCCATCCAGGGACCACTCCGTACTGGTGCTCGGATTCCACTTCTGAGAAATCCCCTTTAATTTTATCTCTTTGCCTCGTCTCTTGCAAGGAAAATGAGGGGTATTGCACGTCCCTGCCCAGAGTCTTTGCCTCTGTCCCCCACTTTTGTGTGTGTGTGCAGGTGTGCAAGTGCACACACGTTTGTTAACCCCTTCACGCTTGAGCTTGTGCTTGGCAGTTGCACTCCTCCAAGTCAAGCAGTACTCACATTTTTTCTAGCACCCAGCAATCTGGTTGACCTTTCTTGAAACTTTGGACTTAAGCTCAGGTTTCATTAATCCTAGTGAACCTTATGACCAAGACTTTGCACTTGGACTTCAAGGATCCTGTGCTAGCAGGTGTGTAAGAATATGGAGATGGCTTAGATATAGCGCCTGAAGGTTTGGCTTGGCTTCGCCTCCTCTTTTCTCTGCCCTTTCATGGAGATAAAACCTCCAGGAATGACCTTGGAGGAATGAAAGTATCGTCTTGTTTGATTTTCAAAAGAGCAATTGATTTATTTATTTTTTTTTTTAAACAGGACTGTTGTTATTCATAAACCTTTAAACAGTGGTTTTGTTAATACTTAAACAACTATGAAGAGAAATAGTTTGCAACCTGGAGTTGTGCTATTTCTGGCTGACTTCTCTTGACTCCTCCGCAAATCTGCTGCCTGTTTCTCAGGACCATTCTGCCCTCCTCTGTGAGTATCAAAGGCAGCTGCTCTTATTGTTGCAGATCTTTTGTCAAGGACGGAGGAAAATTTCCCAGTAATCCTGTTGGAGGCAGCAAACAACAAAGAAATGGATAAAATGCAGTGATGCTGCCTACCCAGAAGGAAAGCCCCGGCACATCAGTCACTGCAAAGCTATTTGTAAAATGCATGCAGAGGCTCAAGGACATTCCTCAAGGTCTGTGGCAGCAGGAGGATGACCTGGCCCAGGAGATCACAAATGCTTTAACCCATGCTATATTCACCGCCTGCCCAGCTCGGGCCGTATTTTCTGTCCACAGCACATCTCCTGCATAACGGCTTTTGTCATTCTCACTACTGCGTCTGTCCAGATGCCTCCTCCGAGATTTTAACTTAATCAAATCATTCTCTTTGTTTGAGAAGGAGCTTGGCTTTTCATAGCATCCCATGCTGTTTGCACATGCCCCAGGGCAGGCATTGCGACTCCTCACTCACCGTGAATGCAAAAAGATGGCACAAAAATGTCTATGGCACTAAGGGGACGCTGCTCAAATGAAAAACTTGGATGCTTCCCTAGCATAGCTCAATTCCCCAGGCTACTGGTGTCCATGAGGTCTTGCTGGCAGAGACGTCAGCCCTCTTCATTTCACACTCATATCTCTGACGTTTTAATGGCTTCTCAGGATCACACAGGGGCGGCGGTGGGGCAGAAAGGTTACCAGGCAAGTACAGTAGTCTGAACTGCAGAGGAGAATGAAAGAAGACATGTCAGATACATGATTGTCACAAAATTATATGTATTTTTGGGTGAAATTCACAGCAGTCTGTGCTTTTTACTCACTATGGAATTCCAGTAAGATGCAGTCAGGTACACAACACTCACCAGAGACGGTTTTGACCTCTGCCAATGGATTCAGTTATTTTCTCCTCAAAGGTCTGGAGGGCGGCTCCATCACCAGGAAGGCCTTCATCACACAGCCATGCCAGGCGAAATCCCGACGTTGCTGGCGATGATGCAGCCTCCACGAGCACTGTGAGGACATTGCAGGTGATGCACAGCACTACTTTTCACTGGAGACCATGAGACCAAATTCAACCCTTCTTACATCACTTCACCCCGGAGGTGGTCCACTGGGTTTAAATGAAGAGGAGAAGCAGCACTCGAATCCCGATGAAGCATCTCTTTTTCCCAACAGCCACGGGATAAGAGGTAAATGAAAGCAGGACACGAACCATGGCTGATCTCTTTCCTTTTCCTGGCTGCTAGGAAGGAAATCTGTCTGTCTTTGTTTCCTTCTCTTCCCTTGATCTTGACTGCTCACCAGGGACAGGTTTTGACCACTGCCTGTTTGCCACCAGCTCTTCTCCTCCCTGGTAGCCCCGGTGGGGCTAGTGAAAAGGAACTGCAGTCAGATTTCTGGTCTCCATTGCAGCCTTATACGTATAGTGGTTTCTTTCGAATCCATCTTTAAATATACTAATCCAAATGGAGTTCATCCCAGAAGAACAGATCCTGGACATGGTGTACTTAACTCTGAGTCACCAAAACTCAACTGGAGATCCCCAAGCATCCCAATCTCAGCTGTCCCTGCTCTCTGCAGAGAGCTGGACCTGATGACCGCGGCAGGGTCTCTTCCAGCTTAAATTTTCCTGCGAGGCTTCGATCAGCCCCATATGGGTCAGTCCAAGTAGCAACAGCAAACTCGCACAGGCACTGTGCTGGGCTTTGGTGGCAAAGAGCAGCAGAAGACTTTGGAGGTGACCTCAAAACTGCATTAGGAAATGATAATTAACGTGGTACTGGCAAACTGTGGGATATGATGTGTGTTCGAAAGACAAGAGTCTGCCACAAGCGTTTGTGACCAGAACTGCTTCAGGTCTAAAGCTAAAGCCTCAGGATCCTTGTCTGGCTGCTGCTTCTGCCCCTTCTGTTTTTTTCCAACATCTTTATCCAGGAAGGATTATAATTCCCACAAATGGCACAGGTTTCTTCTATTCTTAGGCCCTTTTAATTAGACAAAGAAAATGTCCAGTACAGCAGCATCAGCATCTTGTACACCACGGATCCTGCCGGTCCTGGCCTGGCAGGTGCCAGCAGAGCTCCTTTACATCCGAAGGCCGATTCCTACAGATCTATAGGGAGACGGCGGGGCAGCACGCACCGAGAACGGGCCTGGCTCGGTGCTCTGGCGGGCAGAGCCGGGAATAAGGACAAATCTGCTGATTCAGGGTCCTACAAACATAGCTGATCTCACTGCAGTGAAAATAGGTCACTAATCACACATGGCCAGCATCCAAAAACTAGCCAGGAAAACTGAATATCTGCTGGCTGAAAACGCTGTTGTACTCGAACGCACAGAAAGAAAGCAGTCTGCTTTAATTTGTTTGAAACAACCACCAGATTATGTGACCAGGAGATGAAGACAGTGATCTCCCTCCCCTGTTCAAGCAAGCAATTCATTTATTGTTCCAGCCCATCCTCTGCTTCCGTTCTCACACATTAAAATAACGTGTAGTTCACACTTCTGTTTTTAACCTCAGTTACGGCAAGCAGGACTGATTTCTAAAGAGAAAAAATTAGCATTAGCCTATATGTTGATGACACTGATTTCTTTTATAGGCTTCTGTCTAGAGAAACAGCTAGTATTGCCAGAATTAGATCTTCCTACATAAAAATAACATCAAGGTTCCTGTTTTTTTAATAGCACAAAAACATTCGTTTCTTTTTAGATCATTCTGAGTTTTCTGTTTAAGCTGGTTGCCCATCCTGACATCCTGAATAATTAAATGGGAGAGCACTTAGATTGCAGCAGGGCTGAGAGTTACTGATGTGGAATAAGTGTACCCTGATGTTACACAATGCATATGGCGGGAGGGAAAGGCCAATCAATGTAAATAAATCCCTTTTTCCATTGGATAAATGCTCTCTCTCACAGTCGGTAACTGGGGAGAATATGGAAGCTTTACAGAGGTAAGATAAGATCTGCTCAAATTTTAGATCTGTCCCTAACTGCGATCAGCTCAGGCACATTTCCTCTGCTGAGCATCATGACCTGGCGGACTTTGCCTTCACTCGTGGGCCGAGTGGTGACCTGCCCATGTGAAAAGCGTTATTGAAACGTGAATAGTGGTTGTTAGAACGGTCAGAGGATTTGGTCAGCAATGGTTACTTGTACACGTGAACAGAAGATCCAAAAGAGGCAGGTTAAAAAAATTGCACGTGCAAGGTTGTAGAAAATCATTTAGTATATGTGTTCTTGAATATTCTTAAGCTATGTTAAAAGAAAGGCGATACTTGAGAGCGGGGAATGCAAGACCTGAGACCAGCTGGCAGGAGCATCCGAATTGCCCGTGCGTTATGCCACAGGCATTAGCTGCTAGGTCATGTTTTGTTCTCTTCCTCTCGAGCCGGTTCTTGTCACACGTTCTGGAGGCAAATTGCTCCTCCATCATCCCCATCGCCATCATTCCTCCTACCTGCCCCATCTCTCGTGTGCTGCACAGGGACCGGGCACTTACCTAAGAGAAACCGCAAGGTGCCAACCTCCCAGGGAGGGGTTTCCCACCCGGGCAGGCCCCGTGCCCAGCCACGCTGCCCGACAAAACGATTCACAGCAACCCGTGCCAGGGAAAAAGAGAGAGCAGAGGAAAACAGCTTGTCTTGCCAGCAACCCAGGGTTCCACAGTTCAAGTTTTGCCTTTGTTTCTCTCTCACCCCATGACCGGTGACCTCTTGTTGCAATTAACAGGAAAGACCTTGTGTAGCACACATGGCCACATCAGATTATGAGACGTGGGCCTTTCGACCTGAGGGAATTTGTAGCGACTGATGTGGTAAGGCCAGCCGTGGCCGTGCCGTCTCCAGTGGGAAAGCCACAGAAGGACTGTCACGCACCAGTGACATTTCTGTGCCATCCCTGTGCCGGCGCTAAAGCGGGAACGGACCGTGTCATCACCAAACAGCGCTCGGCTTTTATTTACAAAGGTTTTGTGACTCTGAGAGTCTTCCCGTTGGTAGAGGATCGTTCTAGTCCCTTAAGGCGGGTATCACTTATCCAGCCAGCAGAGATCAAAGACATTTTTTGACAGATGTTATGTGCCCGACTGGCTCTTACTGGAATCTCACACTAAGTGAGAACAACTGATTTCTCACACGCTACAGAACTGTAAATGTAACTTTACGAGAAACATTCATCAAGCGTGTAATACGAGCAGATTTTGTACTCACTGATTTAATGACAAGCTGTAGATGGAAATCATAAAATAATTCACAGTGAGGCAAAGGATTAGACAATTCCGATGAATAAATGAAATCAGATCTGAGACTGCTTTCAAACGCCTCGTCTGTCCGGTTATATTCTGGAGCTGGATCCTTACCTGACACAAATTAAACCTCCTGCCTTACCCCATCTGAAGCATACCTAGAGTAGCACATAACACCTGTAACCTCTCCTCCAGGGTGAACACGCTGCAACAGTCGGGGGACCTTCGGCACGGGAAAGCTCACCGTCCCTCGGGAGGGTCTGCGGGCCCTCCAAGAGCAGGGCGGTGTGGCCTTGGATGAATTAATGTGCATTTTCTTTGGCGAGTGCATACACAAGAACATATTTAAGCCTCCTGTTTATTTGCTGAGTCAGGCAAGGTTTAAGAGGGAACAGCGGAGGGACGAACACCAGAAATGGTTGAGCCCGGTGTAACGTAGGAATAAGTGGCCTTTAGGAAATCTCTCCTCAGCAGTTGAAGAAAGTTAAAGAAGGCAGCTGGAAAGAGCGAGCCCCAAGCAAAATAACCCCCGGGGGTATCCTGTGGGGTATATCAGAGCAAACCTCTAATGACACCCTGCAAACAAATCTCCTGCACCGACTGCCAAATATATGTACATCAAAAGTCAAGCCCTTGTCCGTGGACTCACATAACACAGTCTCAGTGGAGTTTATCTTTTCTGCCCTCTTTTAACCCAAAACAAACTTATTGCACAAGACTGTGAATCAGTTCCAACATACCCCATGTGCTGGGTTGTCAGCCAGATACTGGCAGCTCCCACTAAATTTTCTTTTTCTCTCCAATATGTGCACATTTCTCCACACACACATTCAGAAGCATTTCCAATTCCAACTTAAACCCACAAATCCGAGGAAATTCTGAGTTAAGCTCATAGCCCGTAACAGTTGTCTTATCACACAGACCGGTTAAAGCGATTCATCCTTTTATGATCCTTTGATGAAGGGACTTTTGTTAGGAGAGAAATGTGCTGGATTTCATGCTTTGAGCATCTCATCTGAGTTCTCAATGTTGCCATAAGACAGAGCAACTTGTTTTGTTATCCTAAAAAAAAAAAAATATTCTGCCTGATACCATATCAGCATATAGTTCTGTAATTCCTGTTCTCCAAGGACCTTGAAATGCTTAATAAATCCTGTCTTGACTCTGTTGCCATGCTCGTGAGGAAGGTAAATGTTGTTATTCACCTGTTAGCATGGAAAAAGGCCAATCCAAAGAGTGCCCTGTCCAAAACCATGAGGGTTAGGAGCCATGCAGGGAAGGGGGCTGGGCTCCTTCTCTGTTTGCAGAGTTAGACCTTGTACCTGCGAGTGCAAAATATGTTATTTATAAATTGGCACTGGAAACATTACTGTTTATCTCGTTACAGATATTTGGGGCTTTCAAAAAGGATTAGGGGGATGGAGTCTGGTACCAGACTGCATCTCGGGGATTCTTCTAGAGTTTCTTTAGTAGCCTTGAACAAGGTAGTTTGTTGCCTAAAAAATATAAATAAACCTAAGTGTGTATTAGAACATAAGCGATATTTTCTGGTTGCATGGGGCCCAATCCAAGAGATCCTGAAAAGATTTCCTCGGATAAGAAATTAGCTGGGCTGCCAAGGATAAATTCACCAGTGGTCCCCAGGTGCTGGGAGCAGAGATGCTGGGATACACAATTATGCAGAGAGGGGAAAACACCTAGCTACTTTTTTTCTTGATATTTCCTCAGTCTCCAAACAGACAGTGGTTTCTCTGTGGCACAGCCTTCTGCTTCAGACTGCCAAAAAATGCCCCTCATTGTGACCCTGCAGTTTTGCATGGACCTTCCCTAGTTCCATAGAGGACAAATCATTTCATCAAACTTACCGACTCGCTCTGTTTACATACATACCGCTTTCCATTGCAGAAGAACCTACCAAACAGATGGACTGGAAAATTTATCTTACAAAGAAACTGGATCTTGCCTGAACAGTTTTATTGTACATTTTTTTCCATGGTAAGAATGTTAGGTCTTATCAAAACAAACAGCTTTTCCATTGAGATATTAGAAATGTGGTTAAATGAAAACATTTGCTGTGTTGCCTTCTTAAATTTCTAGCTGGGTTTCACCACTTTCCATCCTCATCCCTGGGGACATGGGCAACGAAAATCATTGCGAGGACTCCTCGTGCCACTGGCTTGTGGCTGGGGATGCTGCCTCGCGGCAGGCGGCCGTACCAGCTGCCTTGTGCCATACTCTTCGCCGCTCTCGGTTGCTTGTTGTCAGCGGCAATGACTGCAGTCTAGGCAGGAACTGCAGACACAGAAAAGTTTTCCTGAAAAGCTGTCCCACAGACTCGTTCTAGTACGGGCATCGGTGTTTTGCGCCTTCAAGGAAAATCAATTTTAAAGGTATAGGGTTTTTTGGCTGGTTTTTTTTTTTTTTTTTTCAAACTAAAAAAAGAACAAAATGTAAAGAGAAGCAAGCAAACCCATGATACAGGCGCTTTGAGCATTGCTCAAAAGCTCAGATTTTAGGGTGTTTATTTGCATTATTATTGCCAGGAATATGGGAACACAATTGGTGCTGGTGACCTCCAGCTCATGTGCAATGACTGACACATCTGAAGGTAAACAGGCAGGTCTCGCCCCACCGCATCCTCCCCGCCTAGACGCTACCATTGCTAGAAAGGGATGCTGAAGCGGCTGACACAAAAACGAGAAGTGGATATGTAACGTCATACCACCTGGGAGCAGAGAGTAGAGACAGCCCTGCCGGCAAGACGATCCGAGTGGTGTGAGCCCAGCTCTGCCTCCTTCCCTCAGGACAATTATCCACCCAGCTGAGAATAGCAACGCTCAAACTGCTCCTCTTTTAACTGGGGCTGCCGCACTTTTATACCCGCTCATTAAAGTTTATTTTTTGCAAAGGGAATTATGATTATGGTTAGTCTAGGAGCGGGAAGGGTGATGTTGGGGTACTTGAAATGACACTTGCGTTGATAGCGCTGGCAGTCACTAAGGGAATATCAGCTGCTGAGCACCAGGCAACTTCTGCCTTTACACGTTTCACCCCCCTGCTGCCCCCTCCCCTCCCTGGGGAGGTAAGTTGGGGTCTCCAGCCCGGCAGTCTTCATTGACCAACCAGCCTGACTAAAACGGCTGTTGGATGGTTTTGCATGTTTTTGAAGGCACCAGGCAACAGTCCTTCCAGTTTGTGTCACTGGAGGCACAGCCCAGATCTGACCTGGGACAGGCAGGGATCTCTTCTTGGCAGCAGCAGTCAAGGGCAGAGGTTTTGCCCCAAGCCTCAGAGAGGCCGTGCGGAGATGGAAAGGATGGTGATGTCCCTGGGCACCTCTGACAGACAGCTGAGACCAGAGAAGAACCAGTCTTACCAGCATGGACATAATCTACGGGAATAATGCAAATAAGCAAAAAAGCTCAATTTTTCTGAACTTTTCAAGCTTCACTCTTCACCGTATTTACTAAATCATACTGTAGTAATGAAATACCACTAAACAACATTAGGGTCTTCAGAATGGACCTTTGTGGCTTCCACAGAGCTGCTGGCTATTTCAGCAGTGGCTGCTGAAATGATGCTCAAATGGGTGACTCTAGCTGGCCACAGGCAACAGCAGAGCGTTTTCATGTTGAATTTACAGGGAGAAATGTATTATTTTTATTTATGTATTTGTTTGCTTATTTATTTATTTATTATGGAAGTGACTTCTTCTTGTATCTAAACTTTGTGCTGTGGCGGTGGGGGAGCAGAGGGGAAAGCTGGTTAGATGGTGGAACTGAGAAGTTGCCATAAAAGTTAGTGTCTCTTTTGGGAGGGCTGGTGGAGATCACACACATCCCAAAATACGCAGACAATTTAGTGGTGCACACTTCTAGCGAGGATGACAAAGACTTTCACTGTGCTATCCTAGCTGAGGGGATTAAACGTCTAGCTGTAAAGCCTTTTAACTTTGTTTACAGCTTAATATGTGATTATTTCTTTTATGTGCAGTGAAACAACCACCATGGACATTTTATCCTTCTTAAAAAGCTATCGAACGGCCTAGTGATTGGAGTTCTTCCCGGAGAAACTGGGTTCAGATCCCTGCTTCAGATCAGGACGAGTGTGGGACTTGAACCTGGGCCACCCATTACTTCTGCCCACATTGCCATCACCTTCTGCGGGGTGTGAAGTCCATTGCTGCCTCCTTTTTTCCAGCTCTGGCACTTCAGTCCAAGAGAGGGCTCGTAAATGAAGATCCTTAACAGTGTTAAGTATCTAGTTGCCCCGATGGAGCATGGCATTTCATGCCATTTATTTTCAGGTGGCCAACTTTCCAAGTCTCCCTAGGTGCCATGAGAAGAAGTGGGGACATGCCCCATCCCTGGAAACATTCAAGGTCAGGCTGGATGGGGCTCTGAGCAACCTGATCGAGTTGAAGATGTCCCTGCTCATTGCAGGGGGGTTGGACTAGATGACCTTTGAAGGTCCCTTCCAACCCAAACCATTCTATGATTCTATAAATGTGCCAGCAGTGAGGGTGGAAACAAGAGTTTCCATCCTCCTCCTCGGAGCCTAACTGTGAAAGCCACCTTTGAAGCCTTTGCTTAGCAATTATCTGAAAAGAACGCCAGGATACCTCTTCACTTCAGCAAGAGTCATGGCCTACAGGTGTTTATACAGCCTTCACAGAAGCTTGGCTGACAGGGCCTTGAAGGTTAAAATCTGTTGCTATTGCTTGATAAAGAAGGAAAGGCGAGGTCTCCGGAGGGATGCAAAGAGGAGAACTTTGCTAGTAAATCTAGCAAATAACTCAATGCAAACACGCTGATGATCACATTTGCCAAGTGCAGAGGAAGCAGCCGTGGGGGTTATAGTGCTGAGCATTTGTTCAGAAGAAGAAGAAGAAAAGGTTTTAGCTCAATGGATGGACAGATAGGGTCAACTCTTGGCTTTGCCATTGCTTTGTCCGATGCCTACCACCACAGTCCACCCCAAAGTTGAAGCCAAGACGCCCAGACCAGCAGGTTGGGAGCATGCGTGCAGATGTTACAGGGAGCGGAGAGGAGGGGGCCCCACAGCAGCCCCCGTGGAGAACCAGCGTGGGCAACCACAGCCTCGTGAGATAAAACTTCAAGAGAACCACAGCAAGATTTAGTGGAAGGCTTTGCCCCTGGAAACCTTTATTCAGTTCTCATGCTTCAACAGCCACCTTGCTAGGACCTCTGTGTGGCCATAAATGCTATTTATGCTCCGTGGTGGTAGTAAATGTCTGCTTTCGGCTTACTTTAGCGTGACTGAGGCACACAGAGGAAACTATTGAGAATATGACGGGTTAGCACGCAACAAGGAAACTGTGCTTAAGCAATAAGGCAAAACTAATCAGTTGTGGACCCAAATGTCACGGTGAATGTGCAGCACAGGCAGAGAGACCGGACCAACAGTGTGGGTTTGATAAATCCCTCATTTATTTGGCAATTGTCCTTCTTAACCATATGGAGGCAAGTTGAAATACCATCACAGTTCTTTTTCTAACGCTTTTGTACCGCGTATGATCTAGAAATAGATATGACAGCAGGTTTTTCAAATGATCATTTCACAGTAAAAACTTGATCTGGGCACTTACATACTTGCTGAAACATCCACAAGTAGCTAATTTTTTGCTGTCTGCAGCCATTTGAGTACTGATAAACTAGACAGCCTGTATTTTGTCACCGTAAATTTGCATGGGTTTTTTTTCGGTCTGCCACCTGAGTTTTCCCAGGCTTGCTTTGTGCCTAAAAGTAAGACTTAAATTCCCTTTTAAGCCTGAATAAAATCTTTTCAACTAGGTTTTAGTTATGGAGGTGGGTTCTTGCAGAGAAATATTTTGAATATTTGTAAATGTACCATTTTAGTACCATTTACTACCAGGAACCATTCCCCATCCCCGCTGATGTGAATCAGAGGCAATGTAGAGGATATAATCCAAATAGCTGTGACCCGAGAGGATGACGAGGGACGTGCTAAGGAGAAGGCACATTTTGTAAGGCATTGAAAAATAAACCCCAACTCCCTGCCTTGCCGTCCGATTGCCCGGTGTGCTTTCCCTGCCCGTGCTCACCGGCAAAGCTGGGATGGGCGGCAGCTGTCATCGCCGCGGCGCAAGGAAAACGGCAGTGCAGCACTGGAAGGGGTAAGCTGGGGGCTTAAAATCAAACCATTTCTAAGGGAGATGTACCAGTGTGACAGGGCCTTGGATGTTGTCAGTAATTTGGGGTTTTTTATGGGGGCCATCCTTTATGGGGGCCGGGGTTCCCTGCTTGCCTGCTTCCCGTGAGTGAAAAGCACTGAATAAGGGTCTTGGAGGGAAGAGCTGCCAGGGTGTAAGAACCAGAGGGAACTTGTTTTCCCCATTTATGCTTTGTTAGGACCATCAAAAGGGGGAGAAAAGTGGGTTGGGGCATCCCTTGGTGCACAGCTCCCCATGCAGCCAGACCCTCCGTGCGTCCGGAGGTGCAGCCTTTCGTCTCGCCCCTCTTCTGTACCGAGCTGTAACTCACACAAGTGGCAACTCAGGTGAGTGGTGGGGCAGAGGTGGGGTGAAGAATGACAGAGAAACGCCGGAATTTTTTAATTCTCTTCCATAACAGGACTTGCAGGCAGTATGGTTCCCCTCCTGCGTAACAGCATCTCGTCGGTGACTTGGTCACACGCAGCAGCGTTCATCAAATTTCAGCACTCATTACATGATTAAGTACCAGTTTTGTTTCTGCCTACGGATTTTATCCCCCAGCCGTAGCGCCGTGGCTGGGATGGATGCAGGTGCCTGCCCTGATGTCCCGGGGCAAAGGCAGACCTGACCCACCCTGGCCAAGTCCGTCGGTGCGAAGGGTGCTTTGCTAGGAAGCCCTTGGTCTGACAGGCCACAGATTTATTAACATACAAGTTATGTCACAGTAGTTCATTTTTTCACAGTTCATTTTATGGTGTTTTACCACTTATTTGCGTTATTGAATTTCCTTTGTTCTCCAGGCACTGGAAAACAAAGGCAAATTCCGTGGGGAGAAGGTAGCGTGGAGATGGTTTGAAACTGCTGTACTTCCAATGTGTTGTCATGCTGCACCTTTACCTCGGGTGTCCTTTTTTCACTAGCTCAGTAATCTAAGTAAATACAATGAGAAAAAAAACCCTTGGTCTTACATTGTGTCTCCATCTAAAATTACCTTTAAGTTTTCTTGAAAAACCTACAATTTAAATATGCTATTCTAGCATGCAAAATAAGAGCCCTCTGCACGCAAGGGGAAAGCAGACTAATCCAAAGCAATAAAAGAGAAACATATTCTTATTTTTTTGCAAAGAGGTTACTGAGTCCCAGCTTTAGAGCTGTTCCCCAGGAGTTTCAAATTTTAAAAAAATAAATTCTAAAGCGTAATAAAATGCAATTTTGGAGTTTCTGTTAACATTATGTCTTGGGAGTATTTGTTCTGGATTGGACAAAATAATCTGAAATAAAGTTCTTTTCAATTATGGCTTTGATTTCCTTATATTGCATTCTTAATTTCAAAGTATTCCAAAATGTCAGATTGAAATGTTCCAGCCTGATATGTTTCCATAGTGATCTTAACTCAACGCTTTATTTTCATTTGTTTTTCAGAAGAAATTTATTCAGAATCCTCCTTTTCAGACATTGTGGTTATGACCAAGGGATATTTCCAGACATGAAAACATTGTCAGAAAGTTTTTACCCCGCTTTTTCCTATTCCTTTGAGCCATACAACACTGACGGCAAGAGCTGACACCGTCAAAACTTGCAGGCAGGTGCTGTGTTTGTTCTGGCCTCTTATCGCTCCTGGCTTTCCAGGCTCCCAGCTGGTTTGTGGTCTGGCGAGGGGAGCACAGAAAGTCAAGGCTGTCAGTGTCGTTAAATACAACAGGAAAGTCACGGTATCAGTGAACCACCTATCTTAACTGCTACTTGTTGATTTAGAGCTTGCTTTCTTATCAGGGGCCAGGAGACACTTGGGTTATTCTCCAGGAAGGAAAAAGCCAGGTTTGGGGAGAAGAGAGAAATTCAGCACGGGTCCCCTATTGCTATAACAGGAGGTATTTGAATTTTGGATGCAAATTTACCTTTCAA
>NW_009603354.1:71226-76298 GCF_000690535.1 Cariama cristata
TTTTGTACTACTTATATTGGCCAAAAAACCAAACAGGATTAAGGTTCCAGGCTGTGTTAAATAACTATGTTTGTGAGGCAATAGGAGAAATTCTGCTGAAATCACTTCCCAAAGGAGAAAAAAAAGAAAAAAAAAAAAAAGCCCTGTCAGGTTTATTTTAGCGGTCGGTCACGCTAGCACAGAAAGTCTAAAGCCTAAGAAGTGAGCACAGCAGGCAAGGCTTAGCTTGAGTAACCTGAAGCAGCTCTCAGCAGCAAGTGGAGGGGGCGTGGGGTCTGGCAGCTGCCCAGAGGGAGGAGAGGGCTGGTACCCACAGCTCTGCTGCCAGGGCACGAGTATCGCCGCTGTATCGTTAAGGGATGACGATAAATGATGCTGTTGTAAACTGATTGCTGGAAAGCGGTCTGGGAAAGGAGCCTCTGACTGCAAAAGCTGCCTTGAAATTGGAGTCATTTCACCCAAACCAACTAAATCTGTGTTTCATGTGAATTACAGATACAATGAAGCCAGAGCCCAGCCGCTCGATCTTCCAGAGCTGATGGGAACCGGTACGGCTCCTGAGCACCTGGACAAAACCAGAGGCTGCAATGGTGTGAACTGCCAGTGCTCTGCTAGTCAGAGAAAAAGGAAAAACTGCATGTTCCCGGACTTGCACTTCGCTGCACGTAGGAGGCCGTAGGACGTGTCCCGTTGCCCACCCTGGAGCTGGGCAAACGCGATGCCGAGCCGACGGCGCAGCCCCTGCCCTGCTCCGGGCCGATGCCCTCGGTCCTCGAGCTCCTGGGTCCGCACGCCCCAGCCAGGCGAGAAACATGACTGCCTCTTGCAGCCTGGATTTCCAGTCAGGAGAACCCAGCATGAGGCAGTTGTAGGAAGACAGCTTGGTTTTGAGAGAAACGGTGATGCCAGCTCTGGTTGAACCTGCCACACTGCCGTCTCGGTGCGGGCACACGTTGACAGCAGCTTGCATGGGCTTAGGCGTGCAGCACGTACCTGCACGCTACAACTTATTTTACCTTCTGATAGGCAACAGTTTCTCATTGCAACACTCAGAGGTTTTTTTCCTCTTATTTTGCCTTGCATGAATACATTTCACATGGTGAACCCCATGCACGCAGAGCACAGGCAGTGTCTAGCATCCCTTTCAGCAGCCCGTGAGCCCACCAGAGATAGGAACCATGGTCTGTGGCTTTCCACGTGGCAGAAACCTATCAGCGCTTGTAGGTAGGTGTACCAAGGCAGAGTGTCATTAGTTAGCGTTTGAACTTAGTTTATCTGTAGCTTATTTCAAATCCAGCGGTTCGTCTTCCGTATGTTTTTTGTTAAGCAAAGAAGAAAAGACACCACAAATGCACAATGTTATGTCAATTTGGTTCATCTTCTGGGAGGAGGACGGGTGACTTTGCAGGAGGTTAGTGCATTGCTATTCATGTCCACAGTCAAATAATAAAAAAACCAATTTAGATATTTGATTTTTTTTTTTTTTTGCTTATTCACTAATTCACCTTGAACAGCTAGAATCGTCACGTACAAGCACAGTTCTTATTTCAAGTTAAAATAGCGGATCCCTCCATCACGATGATGGGAGAACAGCTGATCTGCACCTCACAGAGCTCTGGTTCCCCCCGGGGAGGCCCACGCCGTGGAGTGGGGATGGGAACACCCCCGTACAGCACCTGGTGCTGGGAACCCAGATTTTCAAACCGAGCTCTCTCGCGGGCTGAAGCCAAAGTGATGCAGAGCGCTCTGGCCCTGATCCCATGGATTAGCATTTGCCGGATTAAGTCTCCACCATACAGCTTCTGGTATCCTCGTTAAGCAAAGAAATTAAAATGATGAGGTGAAGAGTATAGAGACATCGTTCTTGGGCAATGCATATATCCTAAAATTATACCATGGAGGCTATCTAGCTATCTGCTGCTGGGTGATTTTGTTTATGAAATAACTCAAGGAAAAAAATAAAAGGGGAGACCAATGCAATGGCAGAGCTAGTGACTAATACACATACATAATTCTGTGGTCTCATAGGAAATCTGCCCTTAGTTAGCCTTCGATTTGGCAGTAGGTAAAAAGAAAAATATTGAAGTAGTAGAAAAGGCCCAACCTGTGAGGATAATCTGTCTTCTGAATACTAGCAGCTCTGCAAATGATAACACACTCTTTGCTTATATATTATATCCCTGGTGAAGCACATCTGCTATTAGCAATCGGGTCCCCTCTTTTCCTTCGGGCCAGTTTCATGTTTCTTATTTTTCTTGCAGATGTACTTAGCTGAATGCTTTGGAAATTTTCATGCGGCAATTTTAAATCCTTCTTTTATTCTTTTAGATACTCTTGCTGTGTACCATGACCTTGCCCCAAGACTCCTTGTTTTATAGCAGTCTATCCTGAACAGTATTTCACCATCAGCTGAGGCACTTAAGCAGTAAGTAAATTAATACTTCATCCAGCCTGCCTTCTAGACGTGGCAGCTTGTGCTTTCAACATCATCATCCAAGTCTGCCGCTCTTAAAAAGAAAGACCCCACACTGAACCCTCTGGTGCTTCACTAATACTTTCCCTCTAATCTGGAAAGGCTAATCTTGTTTCTCGTGCTGGGTCGAAGACAGCTTCTGTTCTCAAATGTCAAGAAGCCAGCTTAGCACACCTTCGGCTGTGAACTGCTGGGCTGGAAATGAAGCACTGCACTTCTGAATTTGTGGGTATGGCAAGCCTGACAAATCATTGTCTCCTTTTGAGCAGAAGTAGCCCCAGGATTTTAGTAGTTCACCCTATATATATCTTATCCTCTTACCCTGAGCTCAGTGTTTACCAAATGGTCATGAAATGCTTGCTCCACCTTGAGCTTCTCTAATTTAGCATCCATTTTTTTTATTGTTCCTGACTTGGATGCCACACAGATCCTGGCATCCTGAACCATTCCTCTTCTATATTGGCATTATGGATACAAGAAGCGGTTTCGTCGTGTGTAGTCTCCCAGATAAAAATGTGGGGACAGCAGTATTCAGCATTTAGAGAAATCACAAAAGGACAGTCTGACTGTAACAGGGAATTACACGATTCTTCACTTTTTCTACTGGGAAAGGACTCCTTGAGCAAGGTGGGCTTTGCACTGCAGTAGACACGAACACCTGCCTGTAACTTTTTGTTCTTTAAGAATTAATGTTATGGACTAGTGATCTCAAAATTGCCATTGGATTTGGGCACTGGGTCCCTGGTGTCTTTTTCAACATCCTAGCTGAATTACGGTCCATATGGTCCTTATCCTCCTGCCGTATCTAGATCTTCTGTCAAAGGGCTGGGCCCTGAGCTGCTCAGCACCATGTGAAAGGAGAACAGACAATAGGTGCCCGCCACAGGTCGCCCACAGTTAATTCCAGGATAAATCTGGTTCCAGACAGCGTGAGACACCTCTGACTTGTTTTTAACGAAAAACTGTTTCTTTTTCATTCAGACTAGCACTCTGAAAGCATGCACATTCCTAGCCGTTTCTCACTGTATATAAATTAGAGGCTATATTTGAGAAGTAACATGCTTTAGCGATGCAGTGCAGCTTTAGTCACCTTGGAAATGGCATGAGCAGCATCTACTAATCCTTCCTTGTCCAGACATTCCAGTTATTCCAAAAGCCCACGCTCGATTTCAGGTCACAGCTCTCCTGTGTATTATTCTCTTTCATCAAAATGGCATTGTGCCCATACGCTGGTGTACGTTTCAGAAACTGTGACAGCTGGATACAGACAACTGAGAGAGGAGCCTTTCGCAACCGCACGCAGGGGGTTTCCATAGCATAAGGGACTGATCCATCCCATCGGTTGGGGGAAGAAAGCGAAGCTGAGGTAAACTGGAGAAAAGTGAGTATGGGTTTTGAACGTGATGTGCCTCCTCTCCAGACCTTTCCCCGCTGATACCTGAGCTCAGACAGCGTCCAGGGCAGGAGCCTCCGGCTGCCACCTCTGTCCCACGTCCCACCAGCCCCAGCCCCGCACCCTTCCCAGCACCGCGCTGCTTTTCGGGTGCGGAGATGAGGGAGGAGCAAGGAGAGCGGCAGAGGACCTGCGTTGTCCTTCTGTTGTATTTTAACTTCTCATACAGATCCTCGCCTTTCTCACTGATGGCTTTTCCTTCCACCCTCAGAGACTTTTTTTCTGGGTCTCAGCTGCAGGAGACCTATTGGTCTCTGTTGGCCAAGTTTGCAGGTCACCTCCTGCCTTAGAAATATTGCCAGGGCTGCAACCATGGCTGCACCTCCCCAGGCAGCCCCGCTCCATGTCCCTGCGGTGAGACTGGCAGGGCTGGGAAGGGGAACCGCTATTTCTGGGGTTTTCAAGTTGTCCAGTGCTTGTGCTGTTGTTTTCCCCTCATACTTCTGTGCGTTCAACAGTTTCTCGGACTGTGATGCTGTCTTTCCTTTGGTTTCCATGATGGGAACCGATCTCAACGGCAACTCTTGTAAGCAAGGTCCCCACCTGGGGACCACAAAGGAGTTGCAAGGGAGGGGAAGAACGCGGGATGTGCCCTAGGCAGGTGGTGCTTGCCAAGATTTGTCACAAAGCACAATTTCCTATGCTGGCTTTCGAAATAGCACATCTGTTACCTTGATGCCCACACCTGAAATGCACACTAGGAGAGGAGAGCCCTTTGCGTATCAGTGTTATGTCAGTAAGGTGAACTCTGGGATTGCCCTTCCTAAGCCAAGGAAGAGAAGGTGGCTTTGCAGTCCATGACCTACAGTTTCACTTGTCCCTTGACTACGCTTCGGTGAGGGTTTGATGGCTGCCTCTCTCGTAGTGTCTCCCAGGTAGCCCGTAAATTTAGATATAAATCTGAGTCAACGCATTGCACAGGTCCACCCAAGGCATTTTACAGGTCCTGGCCACACATGGCCGCCACCTCCAGACAGGGAGTAAAAGACAAAAATCAGCAAATTGCCCACTAAGGGAAGCAGCAATTCCAGCTTATTTTTAGCACGAAGATATCAGAGGGTTTGCATATCCCAGAAGGAGACACAGAACTCTGGGGTCCAAAGTCACAGCCAAAAAGCCCCCACAAACACTACGATGGAAGGCACC
>NW_009603355.1:0-285 GCF_000690535.1 Cariama cristata
CTCCTGCCCAACTTGATGTCATCTGCAAATTGACTGAAGGTGCACTTGATCCCCATATCCAGATCATTGATATGGAGATTAAACAGAGCTGGTCCCAGTACTGAGCCCTGGGGAACACCACTTGTGACCGGTCACCAACTGGATTTAACTCCATTCACCACCACTCTTTGAGCCTGGCCATCCAGCCACTTTTTTACCCGGAAAGAGTATGTCCATTGAAGCCATGAGCAGCCAGTTTCTCCAGGAGACTGCTGGGGGAAACGGTGTGAAAGGCTTTGATAAAGT
>NW_009603355.1:324-718 GCF_000690535.1 Cariama cristata
GAGTCACCTTGTTACGGAAGATCAGGTTAGTCAGGCAGGACCTGCCTTTCATAAACCCATGCTGACTGGGCTTGATCCCCTGGTTGTCCTGTACGTGCCGCCTGATGGCACTCAAGGTGATCTGCTCCATAACCTTCCCAGCACTGAGGTCAGGCTGACAGCCCTGTAGTTCCCTGGATCCTCCTTCTGGCCCTTCTTGTAGATGAGTGTCACATTTGCTGAACTTCAGTCAACTGGGACCTCCGTGTTTAGCCAGGACTGCTGATAGATGATGGAAAGTTGCTTGGTGAGCACTTCCACCGGCTCCCTCAGTACCCTTGGGTGGATCCCATCTGGCCCCATAGACCTATGTGTGTCTAAGTAGCGTAGCAGGTCGCTGACCATTTCCCCTTGG
>NW_009603356.1:0-267 GCF_000690535.1 Cariama cristata
TTCCCCTGTTGGGAATACAGCTAGAAGACAGAGCAGTGAAGGGGCACCTAGTGTCAAAATGACAATGAAGCCGTCGTTGCCTGGTTGAAACCCTTATATCTGCATCCTTCCTAGTGCTCTATCTTACCTGTAACCTCGCATCAATACTTCATCACACTTTACTTTCAGTAATAACCACCACCACCTCCCCACACACTGTGAAATAAATGGACTCTAGTATTTAAACTGCACAAAAAAATAGACATATTGTCAAGATACTCAGTCCAA